>NW_011628205.1:13975-36709 GCF_000512975.1 Sesamum indicum
GCAATAGATGGTTCACAGGCACTTGGCTTCTTCAGCAACCAACAGCACAATCCTATTTCATTTCCTACCTTAGAGCGTAAAAGAGACTCTAATACAGGGACTTAATAGAATTTTAGATAAATAAGTTGAACAGAAGTGTTATGTTTATTGAAGAAATATAGAGAATATTACATAGATATTAATCCTCTATTAGAGGAGACAACTGGTTAGCTTCTCATATTATAGAGGACTTAACTTGTTGGGGAAACCCCCACAAACTAAAAAATTAGAACACTACAAATTATTGAAAGACTCTAGAACTCTAATGTTTTGAAGAGTAAGTGAAGTTTTTCTGATGATCCCCATCTGTTTCATTGCATCTTTATTTATAGACGTTCGCAGACTTCAAATTCGGACTCCAAACTTGTTTTGTGATAACGTCAGCGAATTCATCATCTTGGCATCACTGCATTCATTATTGCCTCGTCCTTTCCATCTGTTGGTCATAATGGCTTTTTTGTCACGTGATTTCCAACTGGTTTTCCTACTTTGCTGACTCTTGGCCTTTGTCGTTTTCTACCGACAGCCTTACCCTTGCTTTTCTATACTTTTTAATTTTTACTTCTTTTTGTAATAATTTTTCTTTTTCCCTTATCTTGGTCTGATTTGGGTTTATTTTGTCACCTAAATTTTTGTCCCGAACTAAATAGGGTCTTGTTTTTCACAGCAAGGGCATAAATGATTATGCCACTGCCCAACATGTAACCTGTTGCACATCGTCATCTTTGTTGCTTCAATCGTTGGCAGCTTAATTTGCCAGATTAACCTCCTCTTCTTTTCAAATAAGATTATTGCGTACTTGGTGCATTTTCCTGTCATGGAATTTAGCAGGAACGATCCATTAACTTTATTTGAGAAAATTTTGAACGGATACTTAACTTTGTCCATCTCCGTGAGACAGACCCATAATCCCCAAGCTCTTCTGATAGAGATACTGTCTTTAGTAAAGGCCAATACCAGGGGAGCTTCTCCTGAGGCAGCTTTGATCTTGTTCAAAGCCACCATGTCTGGCCTCTACACTTTTATGAAATGAAATGCTGGATGAGACCCCTTTCCTGCCATTTCTGGAGCGACTGATACGAATTTTATCTCCAGAACATTGCCTCTTTTCAGGTGGGGATTGTTTTGCCACGACTGAAAGACCGCCCCACTAATCCATTCCGAAAGTTTTGAAATCATATCATTCTAGGACATCTTCTGGTTTAGGCCCCTCTAACATCCAGACTTTGTTATGTTTTCAAGATGTTTCGATAATGGTCTTGCTTGGGTTTACTCCTTTGCGAGAAATTAATTTTTTCCACATGCACTAATATTCTTGCCAAGTAGAAGAAGATATCTATTCGTTAGTATTAACCTTAGAGGTGAGGTGCCTGTGACTAAAGCTGATCTCTGCCTCTTTAACCCCAGATGTGCTGGGTTGAGTTGAACCTCCAGGAGTTTGCATTTCCTGTGATTCAATTACTGTCGTTTCATCAGAGTCTGATCGTGGCCTTGTGCAATCGGTAATCGAATCCGACGCTACAAGTTCAGAGCCCTGTACTCTAAAGGCATATTTTGGGTCATGCTCCCTCAAATCGTGAGTCATCCCTGTAGGTGATGCCTTCCGAATTGGTTATGGTAAGTCGTTCCACAACAAGGTGGATGCTAATAAGGTACTCCATATTGCGACCAGGACAATATCTGGATCAGCTCTTTGAATTTTTTCGACATCATCCCTGTAGGTGATGCCTTCCGAATTGGTTATGGTAAGTCGTTCCACAACAAGGTGGATGCTAATAAGGTACTCCATATTGCGACCAGGACAATATCTGGATCAGCTCTTTGAATTTTTTCGACAACTTGGTCATTCACCGCTAGCTGTCCGAACTTCCTGTCAAGCTCCTCGAGATTTTCCCAGAGCTTCCTGAGTTTCAACATGATGGAGTTCGCTTCAGATGCCTCCATCTCTTGTCAGGAAATCTGCAAGAACATTTTCATGAGATTTTATAATGACAATATTATAACAATGATATTGGCATTCAGCTTTTCAACTGATAATACGAGTGTTCTCTATTTTCAATTCTAATTTATATTTTAAGAAAGATTTGATAATAGTATTCTCGAATTTTAAAGTAAATTCTTTAGCAAGTAAAAATAAAGGCCATTTCTTAAAAACCTTCCAAACCTCAGAGAATTCTTTCTCGGTAACATGCCAAACTATGGCTTGTTGTTCTGAGAACAACCATCCTATGTATCTTACAAGGTTCTTCTCCTATAGTTGTTTTCTTCATGAGCACTGCTGCCCATCTATAGTCATTGGCATCTATGCAGACTATCAATTCAACCCCATCCTGTGGTATAGCAAGTTTTGGCAAGTTACTGCAAACCTATATTAGCTCACGAACCTTTTTTGTTTCGCAATAAGAATTCCTAAAAATTCAAATATTTTACAAAATTTTCTCTTATCCTGCATTTTTTGATGAGTTAATCTGGCATCAAAATCACCACATTTGCTGCGAAATTTTTTTGGCATTATGTTGTTAAATGCCTTTTCTCTTTGCAACACCTGTATCTCACTACCACAGTTAGTAGTAAAGATTAAAAGATTTCTTTGATTATCCTTCATATATTTTGCAAATATTTGAATAAAATTGTTACCCAGCAAGATATTGGCACTTGTATCATGAAAGTAAATAGGAGGTATTTTAACCCTAAACTAGGGTGATCCAAATGCTCCTCCAATCATGATCTTAGCTTCTCATATTCCATTATTAAGTATCAGCATTTTTTGAGAAAAACCCCTTCCAGCAATAAGAGGTAAGGTTTCCCTCTCTTCCTTAGGGAAAACTCCATGTTTTGTGGTGCAAATTCCTGATCCTAAATGAATATAAGTTGAAAAATACTCTATCTGATATTGATCATAAAAGATATGTATATAGAAAAGGGACTCGTCATTCAATCCTTATGGTAACAACAACAAGACTGAATTCCGTTCCGCTACCTTTTCTTCCCCATGGTTTATGATTTTCAAGGAAACTTAACCCCAAAGTCGTACTCTCGTTTTCTCGTCCAGCAACACCTGCAACTAAAATTTCATGGCCTGCTATTTCTAACATGCCTTCATATTTTTCCAGCAAAAGGTTGCTGTAAATGGTATAAGTCATCACAAGGGAAAAAATTTTCCTTCTTAGTGATGTCAAATATAACTTGTATTTCTTTCCATCCTTCAGAGCATCTAAGTTTTACGTTATCTACCCTAATCTCTTAAGGAGTTAGAGATTTTAATAACTCTTTCTCCTTTCCTTTGTAGCCTGTAATCCTTTCTTCCGAAAAGGACATCCGACTACTAAACTCAATTCTAGAGATAAGTGTTCTATCTAAAACTGGATGATCTTTTATGATGATATCAACACCACCTATTCTAGGTATCCTAATAAGATCTGGTGTCATTATCTTGGCGAATTCCTTGAAAATTCTAGGACTCTCAATATACTCTTTCCTATGAAGCAAATCTGAATGAAGTGTATTGGAAATGGCATAAGCTATTCCATAAGTTATAGAATATGGTCTGTTACCTTCTTTCATCAGATCTTTTCTCTTAAAATCTTGATGAAGGGTTAAAACTCTACTAAAATCTTGGTCTGCTGGGTTGTAGCAATCCTAGGATGAATGTCAAAAATCAATTTTTCTACCTACAGATTACCTATTATTGTTCCGAAACAACCATCTCTTAGATTATTGATTCTTCTATTCATTATAGATAAATGTATTTATGAATCAATTCCCTCTTTAAAAGTTGCTTTTATTACTACTTGAATAGTTTCTATGTGGATCAATTTCATAGTAAAAGCTACTTCTTCTCTAAACTTACTTAATTTTTCAAGAATTTCTTCTTTAGGAATTAGTTGCAGTTCCATCACATTTTCAGTAAGTTCCATTAGTATAGCAAACTCACCTAAACTTACTTTGTAGATTATGTGATTCTTCCTTTGGTTCAGTCCTATCTGGTTTAGGACTTTTCCAATTCCTCCAATCCTAAAACCATCATATGGGCTAAGGTTGGAATCTTGTTTCATGATTCTTGGACACTGTCATCCTGGAGAAGAATCCTGGCATACTTTTGGAAGTTTGAAGCCTATCTCCCTCGTTGTAATTTTCTGATTCGGTTGAAGATCCATACGAATTAGTCTCTATTTTTTCCTCACAAACACTTTCGTCTGATAGAAGGGTTTCAAATTGATAAATGGTTACCAGATCGCCACAATAGACTGCATCAAAGATGTCATCCGTGCCTTCAAATTTTCGTAATTCACCATAATTCTGCAGGCAGTCAAGAGATATATAGTTTTTAATGCTCAACAGGTCCAGCAATTGCAGTCTTAGAAACTTTCATTGGCTCGGGTATGGGCCCACATGAAAGTTCTTCTTGTATGGGTTCTTCCGGTGGATCTTGCATCTGTTCGTGTAGATCCTTGGGATGAAGCCCTTGTCGGTCTTGTTTTCTGTCAAGATTTTCATGTTCTGGCTTTTGACTTGGACCACCATGATCTTCGTTGGGAAAAGGTTCTTCTAGAACTCCTGGGGTAGGAGTCACTATTTTGCTTCCTCCTTTTCCTTGGCTCGCTTGCTTCTCCTATAATAGTTGAAAAATCATTGTTACAACAAAGAGGCGTTCGTTTGATTTTACCTCTTAGTGTTTTCATGTTCTTCTGGATGGATGCTTGATAACACCAACCCTTCAGTTTGTCTTTAAGGAAAGATATTCTTTGCGCCACTGAATCTAGGTGTCCTTCAGGTGCTTTGTATGACTGGATCAATATTTTTCCTCCATGGACTGCATATCTTTGCAAAGAACATTGGAGCTGCTACTTCTATTGCTACTCCACTCTGGAAGAAATACTTGCAAAGTAAATAGATATATTCAACCATTGCGCAAATACTTCTTTGTTCAAGGCTGAAGAAAGCTTGTGCATATTCTCTAGCCTTTTTTGCTCTACTTCCTTCGAAATACCCATCTCCGATGAAGGGTATCTTGATGAGTCTTCCTAGCCGGTCAACTATCGCACCCTTTGAATTTCGGCAAGGATACTTGCTTTTGTATCTTCTAGGGTATTGTCCCATCCGATCTTTACAGATTCGTCCAAGCTCAACTCCACAAGCTTTATAAAGTTTTTCTTGTCGAGCTCTAGGGTAGAGGCTACTACCTTGATGGTTGCAACCCATTCTTCTATCAATTTCTCATTATTTCGAAAATCGATAATATCCAGGTTCAGTATAGCGCCATATGGATGCAAGGGATGAGCATGGTCCTTGCCCATTGTGCATTTTCAAGCACTCTCTTTGGATTTCTTCCTGAATTTTGCTTTAGCCTGTTTCCTACAAATGTTGGAGTGGCATTAGTGTGGAAATCCGCACTCTCTCTCATCGGTTGATCTGGTGGAGGATCATTAGAAGATGTACTTTCCTCCGGCGGTGGTAGTGCTAGAGTGATTTCATTTGTTTGGATATTGACTAATGCACAATCTCGAGTTGGGAAAAGGATTCGCCAATTCTTTATAGATCTGATAGATCTGCTCTTGCTACTTCCATTATTTTATAGATCTGAATGCGATAATCAGATCTTCTCTAGACTTTGACTTTGGAATCTCCGTGGCCTTCCCCTTCTGGTGTAAAAGAGGTATTGTCCAACGGCATCCTTGATTCGCTCTTGTCTAGATTTAGATGTCTCAGGGTTTTCCCTTTAGTTTGTCTTTTGATCTGCAATGTCTGCTTTCAGATCTATAAGATCCTTGTGTAGATCGGGAAGGATCTTAAGGACCTCGTCCACCTTGTAGCTCAAGGACTCTATTTTTATAGGTATATGGATTAATCTATGTCCATATTCTTGAACTATCTTTTGTATCTCCCTTAGATCTTGGGAGATCTTCGATGTGTCCGACTTGAGTTATTTCCAGTCAGTTTCTTTAATCATAATTTTTAGAACTGTAATTATGTAGGAATTTACCCGTTTCTCTTCTATTGGCTGGGGTTCTACCATGGACTTCAGTAGAGTGTAGATGCCTCACTGCATTTCCTGGTAGTACTTGTCGGACTTCAAAATTTCTCAGTTATTCTTGTTCTTCTATCGTGAGAAGTTTCGGATCAATCGTCGTGCGACTGTTGTAACACTTGTCAAGAATTTCCATGAGAAATTTTCTTCTTTGTATTTTCAGAATCTGGAAATATTCTCTATTTTTAGTGTAACTCGAACTTTGGTTCGGTTCTATTTTCTCTCAAAAGAATCTACTCCATTACTGGATAAATAATATCAAAATATAATATTATCATATATTTTTTCAGTAAACCTAGGCTCTGATACCATTCTGGTGGAGTATGTACAAAAATATGCATTACAATGCAAAATAATTAAGAATGGACTAAACTGCTCATTTTAAAGTTGTTGAGGGGTAAATTGTCTAAAATTTAAAATTATGGACTCTCCAAACACTCTCTTTTCTCTCACACACACTACCACATCTTCACAAACACACACTACGACTCTCCTACATGGTGATCTTGAAGGCGATGGGGAGGACGCCGGTGAAGCTGATCATCGAGGAGAGGATGATCTCGGTTTCTTCGGTGTGTCTGAAACTGCACTTAGCCAAATATTCTGCACACTAGGTATGAACTGGGAGGAGAGGGCAAGATAACTATCAAAGCGAAACATACCTCGAAATTGGTGTTGTACATCCCCTTTGGGAATAAGGGGTGAGTGATCAGATGTGCGAGGTGGGAGGCTGATATATGTAGACTGCGGCCGTCGTTTTATCCACGTGTCATTTACCAGGATTCTATCCAACCACTTCCACAAGCTACAGGCATCAGTACCATAGTTGTGCCAGGTAAACCATTCTCCTTGCTTTGGTAGAGGAAGCAAGCCAGTACTCATTATACAATCATTAAACTCATCACTAGCTAATCAATGTTCCCTAGAGTAGCCACACACCTCACTAGAGTTACGAACAACATTAAAGTCACCACCCACAATCACATCTCCTTAATACACTGCCCTACAAGTAAGGTGAGTGCCTGCCAAAGATCTCTCCGAGTACCCACATCGTTGGCACCATATATGACCGTGACAGCATAAACAACATGTACATTTCTCGCATGAACATGACAATGTATAAATTGGATACCGATGTCCATAATATTTACATGAAGTAAATTATCATCCCATGTAAGCCAAATTCTTTTCCTAGCACTCGCATAATCAACAAACCACTTCCAACGCATTAGGTTATTGGCCCCGCGTCTCTTGGAGATCAATGAAGTGTAGCCTGAACTCCTCTACTAGCTCAACAACAGCGAGTTGGTGGTCTCTCCTGTTCGGGCCTCAAATATTCCAAAAGGCTAAAATCAGCATGGATTGCTAGTGGAGGGGCTGCATCTATTAGGACCCCGGTGATATTATCTACATCAGTCTCAAGCAGAGTGAGAGCATCAAAAGCATTATACAGAACAACTTCTTTAACTTTCTCCTCTCGACTGCTCCGTATAGGGGCTTCCATACACTTAAAGGCCTCCCCCTCAACCACCGGTTCAACTACCGAGACGGCAGGTTGCCGAGCTCGCTGCACATAGATCGAAACTGGGGGTTTCGTAAGCTTGCTCATCGCACAATCCTTCGTTGCATGTCCCAAAATCATGAAAGTGGTGCATTTTGGTGGCAACCAGTCATATTCAATGTCAACCTTCGATGTGGCTTTCCCCCCTTTCTCGGTAGGTGACATAATAACGAGGTGCTTAGGAAATTTAGACGTGACATCGATCATAACACATGCAGAATATAGCGGCTTCCCTATTCCACTTGCCACCATACTCAGTCCCTCATTAGTCCACAGTTCCACTGGCAAATGACGAAATCGACCCACACCAGGACCTATGTGTGTTTCAACTTTCTCAATACCATGCCAGTACCCACTTCTGCAACACAATGGATTATCCTTGGAACAGCCACGGACCCCCCCTCAATGATTTCCTCCATCGCCACGGTCGTCTTAAATCAGAAGAACAAGAAACATTCGTCGTTGCCGTAACATCAATCAACATAGACAATAAAGATTTAACGTAATCTTTAAGGTTGTGAAAATATGGATGTTTACCCAAATAATATCCAACGGCCTTAGAGATCCAACGCCTAGATCCATTTCAAATAGTTTCCAACGTCGGATAAATAATAATTTCTCCATTTTGCCTACGGAGGAACATAGTCCAAGGTTTTACAGGTCGAATTATGAAATGCATCAGTGATTTTATCAATAGAATTAGGAAAGCTTAAACTAGAATGAAGAGGAATATTACCAACAAAAATCCCAATCGACATCGTAGTCGTCACATGAATTGCAGCTAGGGGTGGCGGCATCGCAGCAATGGGCGTTGTAACAACACTACCAGCAGCAACCGAATTCGTTGCTACTGCAACCAACTCTGTAACAGCATTCAGAACAGCCGGCGATGGGCCAACAACAGCAATAGACCCAGTTCCCAATGCAACAGAAGTAGAATCCATCCGCAGTGTACCAGACACCGGCGGAACAGAAGCAGCACCTTTCTGTGATGCAGCAGGCAGAACAGGAGATGACGCAGCAGAAGTCGCGTAGGTGATCTCCTTCGGTGCAACAATCACGAGAACAGGTTCAAGCGAAATTCCAGAACCCAAATCTGGCTGATTGTCGAAGACGGCGGAATTCTGTCGTGCCCGTCGAAAAACTCACACCAGCAGGCTCCCTTCTGTTAGGAAAACACAGAGTGGACGGAGAGGGCCAAACTGCGCTTCCCACTTCTGTCTTACAGTTTCCAACGCCGCCAAGAGAAATAACATCTCCATCATCAACAATCTTGTGCGCTAAATTAAAAATTTCTGCCATATTGAAGGAGGAACGAATCTCATCCTCCAGCCGCGCTGGTAAAGCAGTAGAGACGCCATTATCGTTGATTCCATGGTCAGTACTATTTTCGCCAAGTGTAGTTTCAGACACATCCAAGAAACTGAGACCATCCTCTCCTCGATGATTCGCACACTCTGCAATAGGTTTGCCAGCGTTTTCCCTATCGCCTTCAATTTATGATCTAAACCTATTTTCATCTTAACTAAAAAAGGCGAAAAAAATTCAATAAATTTAAAGCTTATTTTTTGGTACATCAATTGCGAAATACATTTCTAGAATGCCCAATATCTATTTTACATCTTAAAAGCAAAAATGTCCAATTTTCATAAGATTTTCTTGAATGTTTTTCAAAAGGTCCAATAATGTATATATATTGGACCTTTTGAGGCAATTATAGACCCTGAGAGACTATTCAAATTGATCAATAAAACTCGATCTCAATGCTATTTTGTACAAAACTACACGATTTGAAAAATAATCATATTTTTTGCGATAAATTTTCCTCCAAAAATGGTTACATCATGTGTCCACTACTTGAGCATAATCATATTTATTACCCTTTTTTTGTGGTTATCAATTGATTTTGTTAATTCATAAGTATTAGATGTAATAATTGGCATTTTGTAATTTAATAATAATTAATAAATATTCTGAAATAATTCTTATATTAATTTTCATGTTAATTATTAGTTAAAAAAGTTTGTTTGTACGGTTCGAGTTCAAGCTGGAGCATAAAAAATTTGAGATGATCAAGCTCGAGCTCGAATTTTTTACCCAGCTTAATTTGAGCTTGGCTCATTAACACCCTTAATATGCCTATAAGAAAAAGGTATATTTCTTCTAATATAATATAGTCAAGCTCGAAAGGACTATCTGCATTGAAAACTCGTATATACACAAAACAAAGAACTGTATTTTATACTTCCAGAGTGTGTATCTGTAACTATTTGCAGTTTTTTGCCAAACTAATACATTCACAATCCAATGAATTTCCTGCAAAATCTATCTAAAGTATACTCATGAGTTCTGGCTGAAGGAAGTTGTGGCATTCATCTCCCCACCTACAATTGGATCAAACTTCCATCTGTAGAATCTGTATAAACACAAGTTTGTCAACATATGCACAACTTTTTATCTTTTTACCAAACTTGCAGTAGAATCTGTATAAACACAAGTTTGTCAACATATGCACAACTTTTTATCTTTTTACCTACATTTGCAAGATTTATAAGTAAGCTTAGTCAAACTCTCTCAAATACATACCTTCCATTCGTGCCGACAATGAGAACTATGTTGTTTTGGTATCCAAATGTCACGATATGTTGTATATCTTTTGGTACATGAAACGAGCCGTCGGCCACTCGGGAATGAAATACTTCCGCAGAATACCTGCATTGGTTGTAACTACTTCATACTAGAGCAGTACATTGCTTAAAGCTGCCTTCATCATTTCACAAGCTTTTGCACTAAAAACTGCATAAAAGAGTATCGAGCATATTCAAAACAAACTACCTTTGTTGTAGGAAAGACTCGGAAGAGACATATTATTTCGTTTTGCGTCCTTTAAGCTGAGAATATCAACGGTTCCTTTATTGCTTGTAACAGCCAGCCACTCAGCATCAAAGCAGAAAAAGAGGCTGTGAATCTCTGTTCTTTCAAATGCAGAACCCCTTCTCATCTACATTGGAACAATGAACATATTTAGAGGCAGGAGAATAACAAGAAATCATCATAAGAAAGAGCTAATCAGACTGCAGAGGTCGAGAGCAGATTGAGATAGTTTAAGTGCCAATGCTTTGAGTGCTAATTACACGGCTCCAACCACAAATATAATATCAAGAAACGACAATTCGTTCCAAGAAATTATGTTAACTCGCAAATCTGTTGTTTCCCGGAATAAGCACAAAAGCGTGGGAAGAACATTAGGCGGCGTGAAGAGGTTGTTTGACTAATCTTATTAAAATATGTTATAAGCTCACACATCATACATCTAATAATTTGTTGTTGTCTATATAAACAACAAAATTTAACATTAAAAAATAATTGCCGCGGCCGTTATTAATTAATATTCATATAAAAGGTAATATTTATGCAGTGTTTACGTTGTATTGCACACATCAAATATAGCATAAACATTAAACGGTAAAGGGAAATGCACCTCCTGAAGCAGCATTCCGGACAATGTGTCAAACAACCTATTCAATGTGCCCTTAGTACTCGCGGCTGCCAGCAGCCTCCCGTTGTTCGACAAAGCAACACACGTAACGTCCAAGTCGCTGGCCTTTATCACCCTAATCCAACTCACCTCGTCCTGCAACACCCTTACTTCCCCCTTATCCCGTCCTAAGCAAACCAGAACCATCCGCCCCGACAGCGAAATTTCGCACAACCCCTTCGGATTGGGCTCCGTTTCTATCTGATGCAGCAAACGCAGGTCCATAAGATCGTGAACAGATATCTTCTGCATCGTAACCGCAACAATGCGTTCCTGCCTTAGGCGAACGCTCTTCACTCGGAACGGTAAAAGAGCTCTCCAGTGAACTGTCCCACAGAATCATCCCAGATCATGATTTTGTTGCGGCTGAGTCTTGGAGTGGCCCCTTTGCCCACTACGGCGAATTTGTTGGTGCCGAAGATCCTCAGCACGATACCAATGCCACCACCTTGGTGATTCTGGGAGAAAGTCTTGGTGAATGGTTTGTACAAAAGGATCGGTGTTGAATATCATGAAGCCATCGGTGGTGTCGACAGCAAAGCTGTGCTTTCCTGGTTGAAAGAAAGGTGCAGGATGGATGGTGGGGGGGTGGCGTTAGGGTTTCTCGGATTTCAGATAGTGGGGCCGGCGGTGGTTGACGATGACACCATTGCGGAGGAGAAAATGGAAGAGGGGGAGGGATGGAGGCGAGGGGCTGACGGGTCGGAAAGAATTATTTATTTTGTACAGTGCCCGACAGGCGTCGGACACACACTACAAAAAATCATTTTATTTAAACAGATTTTGGAACAATTTTTTTATTAATTTGTAACAACTTTTTTTTATTTGGAACGACTTTGGTAACGGTTCAGCCTATCGCAGCTCAAATGAGCATTACAAATTATTTGTGATAGTACCAAAGCCGTTACAAATTTTCACGACTTTTGTAACGACCATAATGGTCAATTATGGCTTTTACAAATATAGCCAAAATTAAAAAAATAAATTTGTAACTACTTTTGTAACGGATTAATTTTTTGTATTTGGAACGGCCATTATAATAGTTTTTGGTATAGTTGTGCTTGTCCTTTGGGTTGACTTTTGTAAAACTTTTTGTAACGGCTTTTGAGACTGATTTGGTAACGGTTGTTGGAATGGATACACTGAATTATTGTAACTGTTTTCGGCACAATGTTTGTAATGACGTGACAAATTTATTTAGTGTATGGGTATTAGAAAAGTCGTTACAAATGCAGTAACAAAAATTGTTATTTTTTTTAATAAATTTCAATATTTATTATAATTAATTTTATTTCTTTTTTAATTTTAGTATTTATTTTTTTATTTTAATACTTTATTTATTTAATTTAAAAATTTTAATATATTTTAATATTTATTTGGTAAAATTAAATAAATGTTTTTTATTAAATTGTGCAATATCATATAAGAAATGCATAATATAAGAATAATAATAAATTCATTAAAAAAATACAAATATTGTATTATAATTATTTTTTTTCCAAAATTATAAAAAAAATCCTAATTTGAATCCTGGTCATCCACGGTTGCTTGTTGCTCTTAATCGTCAACCCCATCAGGTGCTGGATGATCAGTTGGAGGCTGGAGAGGTAGACAATCGGGCTAGTTTGGATCGATGCTACTGATGTAGCGGTCGAGAATGTGCACCCAATTATCCAGGTGGGGCGCTGCCGCTGTGGTGGCGAGGGCGATGGAGCTGTGATGGTCAAGCAAGCGTGTGGTGGGTCTCGGAGCCGAGACCAAAGACTCGGCCCTCTTCCGACCACCAACTGCTGATATCCAGACTTACTACTCATTCGGGGGCCATGGAGCCTTGAGAGGACAATGGGGGGTCTTCATTGTTGTTTTGCTGTCTGTGGCGTTCCTCCATCATCCTCAATAAAATCTCTTGCGAACATGTTAAACAATTAGATTAAAAAAATAATTTAGAATTTTAAAAGTTAATTAAGTCAATTACTTATCGTGACCTCCTCTTCCCTCAAACTGTTCAACTAGTCCTCCTCGTTCTTCTTGTACACCTTCTTGAACACCTCCATTTGATTGATGGGGAGTATGAGTTGTGTCTCCTATTTAAAAATTATTTTAAAAAATGATTAGAACTCTAAAAAATGAAATGAAATTATTAATATAGGTTAAAATACTTACCATCTTGTGCTTGTGCGCCCAACAAATGACGACCCTTCCAGTAGACGGTCATTGCTGCTTCTGTGTTTGTTGCCCGATTGAATTTGTTCGTAGCCGACTATGCCTGGAATTCTAGGTTCACCCAGAAGTCTAGGAGCTAGCGCCAGATCTCCTTGGTCAGCTACAACGGGCGAGCCAACTGGTTCCGAGCATTAGCAAACCATTTTTGCAAGAACTTCCCGGCTTATGACTTGACGAATTCGAGCATGATCTCGTCGTTGCAGTCCCGCCAGTACGGCATATGCAAAATTACCCAGATAAAAAAAGATTAATTATTTGATTAAAAAATATAAATTTAATATAAAATAAAATAATATCATAGTTACCTTCAGCTTTTGGAACCAAATAAGTGGTGCTCCTGTGGGATCTACGAGATGTTGGCCCAAGGATGCGGATAATGCCTTTTGACAGCAACATTGATTGTCGTGTGAAAATCGTAATCAGACTTGAAAATAATAATGCAATTTTAAAGTCGATAAAAAATAAAGAAAAATTATAAATTAATTGAATAAAAATATGGTGTGATGTACCTTGGATCCCGGAAGCTGATGTATTGCCTCTGGGCCTGTGGGGGAAGTAGTGCTGCTGGTGGGGGTCGGGGTAGTCGTGCATCCCATTGTCAGGCCAGGGCCTGTGAACTTTTGGCCCCCGCCTCATCTGACCCCACTATACCGAAGTCAGTGGGAATCAGCAGTTGCTGGGACCTTTGGAATTTCCGGGCGTTCGATGTAGTTATGCAAATATAACAATAAAATAAATGGGGCTATGATTGAATAAAAAATGAGAGATACATAAATCATAGATTAAGAATTACCTTTTGATTTGGTTTATTTTGATTCTCCTTTGTTTGACCCGTGACGCAAGGTTTCAACGTAGAAGCCCTCTAAAGTTGCGTCCACACCCAACGAAATTTGGGATCACTCAATCGTCTTTTCTAGAAAAAATTAGGGAGAACACCAAGTGTGTATACAAGAGGGTCAGTCGAGAGGTGGAGTTAGGTGTAGGAAATTATTTTGTGTATTATGTATTTTTTTCATTAGTTATTCCAAATAACTAATACACATATATACACCTTGTATGGATGCGTTAAAATATGTCTAGGTTCATTTAACCATCCACAAGATAATAAAATTCTTTATTCGAAATGAATGATGACTAACATGGCACTTTCCAAAAGTAAATTTGTTAGTAAATAATTTGCTTTTCTAATCATTTCCACCAACTTAATTGAGGGGCTAGAACCAATTTTAATTAATTAAATTACAAGGGCCAATAATTTTAATTAAATATAATTTAATTAAAGCCCACTTAATTAAGTTCATTATTTATTTAACTCAATTATATATATAAGTCCAATAAGTCTTTATTAATTAATAAGTCCAACTTATTAAATAATAAAGGCAAGCCCATCATAAATTAATCATATTAATTTATTCTTGGACTTATCCATCTAATGGATCCGTCTTTTTTATAAGTAATTCAATTACTTATGGAATTAATTCTAAATTAATTCTCGCTCCTTCTCGGTGATTTGTGTGTGACTTTTTAGGTTTACCTTTCAGCTAGACATAGGTTAGTGTCAAACACTATTATTAACTAAATTCAATTTAATTAATAATTCTTGATCAACCCTTGATCAAGAAAGCCCCGCCACCATGGGTGGCCGTCTAGCAACGGTCGATGGCACTAGAGACTAGGCGAATATCGATGTGAATTTTTAGGCTCTCAAGTCCATACAGTTATGGTCCTTCCATTTACCATCTCTCGGAACTTAGTTTAGGGCATGGATTTGGGTGTTGGTTCCATCGTAGACTAGGCTTCTATGATTAATACTTGAGATTGTGTTACGCCAAATTGCTCGACATAGTAACGTCTTTTTCCTATACGATCAATGACTGTGGCCACAACTTTATACAACATAGACGCATCTCCAAGTGCATAGGAGATACCTCTGTCACGTTTTGATAGGAAATAGATCCTCTTCTAAGGAACTCACCGTCCTCACTACATACTTTGACTGCACTGGACAAGCCTTATGATGAGCATGTTTGAGACACGATCACCTCTTAAACAAATCAAAGATACAGTCATCGCATCCACGTGACTGTCGTGATTCTCAAGTCTGAGGACTATTCTCATACTATCGAAGCCGGAGATTCGAGTATTATCGATCAAGCCTGTAAGGCTTCCTTGTAATGATACCCACGAGTCAGTTCAGTCGATTCGACACCTAGCCAATCGACCCATTGTGATCGCATAAACATCTCACATTTGTTGCTGGTGAAACACGACACTCATCAAATCAATGAGACTCTCAATGCAAGCCTCAGTAGGACTCTCGATGCCTAGTCTCGAGGCCCTCGACTTAGAACATTTCAAACCCAACCTTGGCAATCGGTTTCATGACCACAACCCAATCTGGGGTCCAATTGTTGCATGGTTGTTAAAGTGGTTAGTGGACATCTATTCTGATGTCAAAGCAGTGCTTGACGTAATTTGGTAAGCACAACAAATACGTGTGCCGAAGACGATTACTTAACATATTCATCAAAAAAATATTGCTTAAATAAAGATTGCTTCAATGATTCTCAAAACCACCAATCCAATTGGATTTTGGTCACCCATTCAAACAATATCCCACTTGATCTTAAAGCCAATAACTCATATTTCCAGATTAAATTGATAATGAGCAATCTGTGATATCGGCTAGGTCTTATGGATCTAATTTTTGTTTATGCCAATATCCTACGGTCCAACCGCACATTACATCTTCCTATCATCACTCAAAGCAGATGATGGTGTCTAAGATTTTTTCCTTGGGCCCTTTTGCCTTGTGCGTAGCCCAGTTGTCATCCTCTAAAGTGACTACTAGTGCGGCTATGCTGGGTAGCATACCCAACAATCGTGTTTTCTTTTTTCGGTCCTAACGTTTTCCAATTATAACTTTAAAATTGCCATACATTCAATTTTTCATGATAAGGTTCCTTATGGTATACTAATTGGAACTTTTCCAATATTACCACATTATCATTAATCTCGAATGTATGTTCTTTTCGAGATTAAATATTATTCATATGATCTCGGAAGCTACTATCGCTATAGCCATCCAGAATATATTTTCTATTAATGTGTGTCAAGAGCTCTTCTTTAGTCCTTACTCAGGTATGAAAGATAGCTCCTCAACATCTGTCTGTTGCCTCATCAGTGCACACTCGATATCTATTGTTATGCTAAAAAAACATAAGCAACATCGGGTTCAGTGCACCGAACAATATTACATGCTGCTTAAAGCAAAGACGTAGGGGATGTCAAACATCTAAGCCCCTCATCAGTCCATCATGACTGAATCTTGGATAGCTTATCCCTAGATAGGAATTCAATTCCTACTATGGAGAATTTTTTTAACAATGTTCTTATTTTAGACTTGCATAATCGTCTTTCTATCATTCCAAATGATTGAGACGCTCTAACATCTAAAACACTTGAGCTCGCACTTACCTTTCACCTTGTTCTTGACCAAGTCATGTACCTCAGAAGCGAAAGGTAAAGGGGCCGGATGCTGGAAGAAGAATGTTGAGAAAAAATCAAGTACTGGAAGCGCTCAGAGCACTACTGTTGCCCAGATGGGCATGGGTAAAGCGAAAAGGAAGGCGGTTCGACAGTGATAGACTCCAAAAGACTTGATCGCGATGGCTTACATAATCGTATACTATTTCATCATGAATCCTATTAGCTAAGTTAATTTAGTCTTATTGCTTTTGCAATAATGGCCTAGCCATTCCTTAACTTTAAGACTACTTGTCTTAGCATTCTATTCCTTTTTATTTCTGCAAACCATTTGCAGAAATGCACTTGGAGAGCAAGCGTCCAACACTTGGGCATATGAATAGTAATCATGTTTGCTCAACAAATGCTATGGTTTGGGCAAAAGGGAGTTCATGATACTCCCTCTTTTAATGCCCTTGGGCAATTTAGTGCAAACATCTCAAGTAAATTTTGACTCCCATCAAGGCGAGAGGAGCGCTCAAAGCTCATGAAGCGGCTGACTTTGCTTCATCCTTCATTTTCATTTGGCATCCGACACCCTTGCCTTTCGGTCGTGAGGTCGAAGCCTCCAAATCTAAATCCCGACGACGTAGATTCTTCAATCGTTGTCTCGTATTGGTCCACCCGTTTTATCAACTCATGAAAAAACTTTTCAAGTTCATTTAGACGTTATGATGAATAGCTCGAAGGAGGGACCTGAAGGATTACGTCAATTTACATCTTCTCTAAAGATCAACATTGGGGTATTAGAGCTTCTCCATAGGGGATTGCATCTTAGCCCAATGTTTATGTACATACGCCCTTCAGTCAACTAGGCTTCAAAATATGCTTCCGTCGGGGCATATCCAATATGCCAGTTCGGTGTCGCATAAATTCGATTTATGTGGTGCATTATTGAGCCAATGTTGTCCAGCTCACTGATGAGAGAAGCAGGTATGACGCTGCGAACCTTCTGATTGTTCTTATACCTTAATACCGAATGTCAAACGTTTCTTAGAAGGACTCCTTTCACAAGTCCGATGGAAGTGGCTTTTCCATGACATAATCTTAGGTTCGAAATTTGAGGACAATGCTTTGATTTTTGCATTCAATTTTAATCGATAGTGTTCTATTAATAAATCTCAAAATAAAGAAAAATTAAAAAATGGTATCTTAGATATGCGTTCTAAACGTAAAGCAGAAACAATAAGTAGATTTTGTCTTTCCCTTTATGTCCATCACAGTGTTGAATATATTATCAAACACATTTTTCTCAATGTCATGATATCAACGTTGTGTTCGATAAGATGCGTTACCCAGTATGGAAGATCACAGAAATACTTTTTTCGTCCACTTGTGGGCACTAACATAGCTGGAAGGGAGTGTCAACGGCTATTCAACTGCCAGACTGATGTTTGCAACCCAATCGTGGATCTTCTCTCCTGTCAGAATCAAGCGTGCAACTTTATATTCCACATGATTCTTTGTTAAGTTTTTCTTTTTCCTTTTGTAGAGATGATCCTTAGGGAGAAACTGTCTGTAGTAGTCAAAATAACACACCTTCTTACCGTATTACAGATGGAATAACCGTATAGCATCCATATAAAATAAACACCCTATAATACTGGCGATACTCCATCTAGACGCCATCCCATAGGCTGGTAGGTAATCCACATAATGAATTCCTTGTCTATGGCATTGTCGTATGTTCGAACACCCACATACCATAATTGTAGCAGCTCTTCAACCAAACGCTTTGGATTAGAAGGGCCAAGGATCACCATCATAATAAACATGTACTCAAAACTTATGCACAGACCTAGGGAAAAATTGTACGATGTAAAGTATAAGGAGCCAATATGAATATGTACGACCGTACTGCCCATGCGATGCAAACCTGTTTGTAGAAAGGCCTAGCCGAACATTAAGCGACTCTTCAGAAAATTCTGGATACGTCCTGTTAAAATACTTCAAGCCTCTATATCAAAAGGATGACACATGGAGCCCTCCTCAGTCTGATGTGTGGCATGCCACGTCATGTGCTCCGTAGTTGCTCTTGAGGCATACAACCTCTGCAAACGGGGAGTAAGTGATAGGTACCTAAGAACGACATATAGTGACTTCTTGTGGCCGGTGTCTCGCTCCCACGTCGGCATGTACCTAGTGTTTCCACGAAACTTCCAGCATTCATTGTCCCTTTAGTACAACATGCAGCCATTCTCACACTCCTCAATTGTTTCAATGGGTAAACCCAAATCCTTTATCAACTTTTTCGTACTGTAGTAATCTCTTGGCAATTTATGACCGAAGGGCAATATTTTATTAGCCCACTAGAATATTCGGTCATATGATCACTCAAAAATATGATTGTCCATCTTGATATTCACCAACTCAACACTAGATGCAAATTGAAATTATATTGCATAACGGATGGTTGGCAGCATGCACTACATCATAAAATCGATCTGCCATCCCAGATACATAATCGTAGGGGCCACCATTGTAATAATATGAATTAGGACCGGCATCAGTAGGACAGAATCTCGTACCATCATCAGGCATACCATCATGAGAACAAAAAAATAACTCGGCCTGCTACAGCAAAAACCATCTTCTCTGCCCAATCCATCTGTCGTACTATCACCCCATGTAAATAATTACTCTCCTCAAATGTTGTAACAAAATGATATATCACTTCATATTCTCATGTAGATATATATTATAAGTATTTGATACCACTTTAGTGTATATGACCTGTAGGAATTTATGGGTAGTGATCCAATCAAAACCAAATCTATTTTTTCTAATGGATAAGCATAGGTCAAATAATCTGCATAGGGAGTCTAGTTTTTTTCTTTTATTGAACTTGAGCAAGGCCAGACCTTATCCATTGACAACCTAGTATATATGCGGCGAGTCATGATTAATGTTGCACCTGATTCGAAATATTACCATTTCATTCTCTAGTGGTTACAATTTTATTTTTATTTCTTCTTTATTTGTTAGGTGGGACGCTGAGGAGGAATTTAAGAAAAAGAAGGGAGGAAGATATCTAATACATTTGAGTTGATGCATATCTGTCAATAAAATAGAAATATGTAACGATCAATTTATATAGGAGGCGACTCATGAGTGATGTGGAATCTTGATTGAAAAATTTTCACATTTATTACAAGGGTTGATATTATAACTTCATTCAACAATTGGGGGCAATTTATTTGCTTTTCTAGAGGAGGGATTTTAGAAATATTTAAAAAAAATGAAAAAAATATATTCTACATTATTACAATAAATATTCGAGTGGTTACATACTTTGCAAGAAAACAAGACTATGTGAAATAACAATTTAAGGAGGAGATAAGTCATGACTCAGTGTCATCTTGTGCAATTATTTATATTTATTACAAGGGAATGTATTAATTTCTTTTTATATTTGATTGCAATTTATTTCTTTTTTTTAATTGGGAAAAGAACAAATTTACTAGGAGGTAAATAATGATTGTGTCATGTTGTTCGAAAAACTATTTACAATTGTGACAAGGGATAGTATTAATTTCATTTTATAATCTATGGGAATTTTTTTTCCTTTCTTCGAAGGGGATGGATTTTAGAAAAAGGAGAGCGAGAACAAATGTAGGAGACCCTATTACTCCAAATATTTGTACAGATGCATATCTGTCAAGAAAATAGGGAAATTGAAATAACCATTAAGTAGGATGTGAGTCATGCTTGATGCAACATGTTGTTCAGAAAATCTTCACATTTATTATTAAGGATTATACTGTAATTTCAGAATTTGGTGGTGCCAATTTGATATTTTTCTTTTTTCTTTTTGCTTTTTTCCTGTTGGTTTGCAAGTTTGGTGTTGAATTTGTTGTTTTCAATGAAAAATGATGGGATGGGCACAAGAGAATCATTTAATCAACTGCAGCTCGATCTGTTTGAACCTTTATATTGTTCCTATCCAATGTAGTTACTAGAATTCAGTAACAATGACTCAACAAATTTGCCAAACATAGAGAATTTGTCTTAAGTACTTGCATTTCTTATAATGGAAATATAAATTCATGACAAGATTGCATTTGATAATTCTAATTAAAGAATTTTTATTTATGATTATGTATGCAAATATGGCAATGAAAAATTAAGAGTAGAATGAAAATTAGAAAATCAAATTAAATATATTCATTTCAAATTGACTAAGTTAATGACTATAGTTTTTCCTTTCTTTTAAGATTATTAAAACACACAATTTATTCTATCCACAAAAAATAAAATAAAACTAAATACTCATTAATGAATTGTGATTATTAGTAATGTCTATCTCCTTGAGAGTGATAATATTCTTATTTGAAATGGCCCAATTTATAAACTGTACAAAACTTAGGGGAGATTGTAATAGTTTCGGTAGAATGATGGGGTACCGTATGAATATTGGTGACTTTTATTCAAGATTTTTATTGTAATAAGTTCCTCATAATCCTAGTCAAAATTTTATCTTTTCTTGACTCTTTTCCATTTCATATGAAAAATTTCAAAATCCTAAAAAGACCACGTTGGCCAAACTCTCCACCATACATACCATCATTCTCCCCCCAAATCCTCTCTCTATTTTGTCGGCACACAAATAGCAAGCTCCATCAAATTCATTTTATTTCAATGAAATTCGGTACAAAATTTTACCTGCATTTTTCTCAATGCCTTTGACGCCTTCTTAACTGAACCACAAAGAGGTGCATATAGACCCCCTCCCCCTTGCCACGCAATTGAGTTCTTTCTTGATTTGCAAGCAAGACACAGTGGCCGTCCCATGTTTTCTTATTTTATGTTTAACTGATCGAGAATCGTAGAACCTTATTTTTGTTGGCTAGTTTCTAGTTTTCTTTTTCCTTTCTCATTGGTTAGTTTCGCAATCAAGTGTTCAATTGATTTCATGTAAAAAGGTTTTGATTTGTTAAGTTATTTTGTTTTTATAATGGCCGCAAGAGAAAGTGATATCTTTTTTTCGGAAAGCTATGGAATTGGAACCGCCTGTATCCATGGAAGGTAACTTAATAAGAGACTACTAAAGAGTATTTCATATATTTTGTGCGCGCATGTACATTTGTGTGTGTGACCGCACCCATTTAATTTTTTATTTTTTACTTGATTTTGGCTATTCGTCTTTCAATGAGAACAAGAAAGTTCGAGAATGTGGGATTTCTAGGTGCATTATGTTTTTTGTGTAAAAACATAGCTCACAATATCATTCACTCTTGTGGGAGTAGGTTTTTATTCTTCTTGTGAAGCATAGTTCTTCTTTGTAATTTTAACCATTTAGCCTTCTACTATTTCTTGAATATCCCCTAATGAATTGCTATAATCCTTGTTATGAGATTCTCATTTTTGCCTCCTATCTTCTTAAAAAAATAGGCAATTTTGGTTCTACACCTCATTCTCCAAGATATTTTAACAGAAGCACGTGGCCATTAGTGCCTTACACTTTTAGTCCGTTGGTTAGGTGATTTTTTCTTTGATTCCATAACTTAAAAAAAGTAGCACTTTTGGTCTCAAGCACTTAATTCGCACATGGCCTTTTTCATTAATTGCCTATTGGAAATGTATCATTTAATTATGCACATGGCCCAAAATTAAAGATAATTGATAGGAAAAATAGTTAAAGAATTTAATGCACTAGAGTACTTACAGCATCTTTGGATATGGATAAAGTGCCAAAACCGAAATCATCATCCAACTGGTCGCTGACACTCTTAGAGGACTCATACACTGCAAACACCTTATGTAATTGGTCGAATTTTCTATTCGTGCATCTTCTATTGCATTTTAGAAATACATTCCACG
>NW_011628205.1:37050-38127 GCF_000512975.1 Sesamum indicum
ACATGTAAGTATAAATGAATTATGCATATATTTTGTATATGTACAAATATATTTTATATAAGAATACATAAAATATAAATAAAGAAAAATTGAAACGAGTTTGCGATGGGTCCATGTCCAAACACTAAGACGCATACTAGCTCTGAATCCAGTTTAACGTTTCAAAACCTGCTCCAACCTGGGAGGCTGTAGATCCAGGTCCAATATGTATTCATTGTCATCCCGAAAAATTGCAACAGAAAATCTAATTCGAGTTGGATAATACATAGCGATTGCCACCTTGTTCTCTCTATATTTTGTTTGGATAATTGTAGGGGTATGAGTTCACCACAATATTAAGGCCTGTAATCAAGCTCGACTCGACATAACTTAAAAAGGAAAAACTAAGTTCGAGCTCAACTTATTTAATAAGAAAATCTAAATTTTTAATTGGTAACATGATATATTGAAAAAAAAATGCTATCTTTCATAATATTTATTGAACATATTTATACACAAAAGGATAATTTACCTTATATTTAATTATAATATATTTATATGTAACTCTTTTTAAATCAAAACTAGTAAGATAAATTCGAAAGTATAATGGAAATTAATACAAATTAAATGGATAATAATAATTTAAGTATTTTTGCTAACTGATTTACAAATGGTAAAGTGTTAACACTTCTTAGTTATGCTAGTAAGATATATATGACAAATTACTTATAACTTAATTAGCAAAGATGTGTGAGACACACATTAAATAATGTAAACATTTATACATAACTTCGTAATCTGCATATTTAATTAATAAAGTTTAAACACATATAAAACAAAATTTAGTAATTTTTGGAGTTTGTTGTTATTATAAAGAACATTATCTAAACAAGATTTTTTTTTAATTCTGAATTAAATGATATTAAAAATTAGATTCAATAAAACAAGACTGATTATCAAATAATTAAGATATAATTAGAGCAATTTAAATTATTATGTTATCAATTCTATAAGATTATAGGGTAGAATCTTACATATCACCTATAGATTATAGGGTAGAATCTCCTATGCCTTCTAGAGCCTCTACTTCTCAAATAA
>NW_011628206.1:0-1891 GCF_000512975.1 Sesamum indicum
GTTTGAGAACATATCTCCTACATCCTTCTTGTTATCTTTCAACATGAGCTGGTAGACCATTTGTCTTGAGAGTTCTCCTATATCAGTGTGAACCTGCCTTTGTTTCTCCACCGTGAAAACCATGGAGAATGCTCGCTCTAAATTTGCCAAAGGTTCTTGCATCAAAATCTAGCTTCTTTCATAATCAAAGCTTTCATGTAACTCCATGAGTAATTGCATCAATTGTGTGTTCTCATTCCTCTCTGCAATTGCTTTGTTTAACCACATGTGCAGCCTCCAGAGGTGCATTTGGGATTAGGCGCCAGGTACGACAATTTGTTCCATATTTTATTAAGTCTGATCACATAAGCAGTCAGTGATAGATCCCGTTGAATTTGGTAGACCATAGGGCCATTGCTCCGCCCATATCTACCTTGAATCTCAAGCCAAAGTTCACGTGAGGAAGATACGTACATGAACGACTCAACAAAATCTCTGGAAATTGAATTCCAAATCCATGACGTGACCATTAAATCCACCCGTCTCCATTGTTCAAAGATCACCAAACCAGCTGTTGGTCTGGGGAAAGTCCCATCAATGAAACCGAGTTTCATCTTTGTCCCAAGCGCTACATAAACGGAGCGACTCCATGGTAGAAAGTTTGTTCCGTCTAACGGAGAAGGGGGTAGTGTCAAGCTCGAATTCTTAGAGGGATATGTATATATAGTGCATCTCTTTCCAATTGTTCTGCAGCACCTTTGCTGCTCGGACTCACAATCGAATCCGCCATAATTCAGCAATTCTCTATGCGCCATTGAAGTAAAATTCTGCTCGGACTCACAATCGAATCCGCCATAATTCAGCAATTCTCTATGCGCCATTGAAGTAAAATTGGTTTATCACCCCGAGATCTTCACAAGGAAGGCTCTAATACCATGTTAAAGTTTGAACTTGAAGAGATATGACACAGTGGAAGCCATGAAAATGAACATTCAAGCTCTGTTTTCTGTGAATTCGTGTATATATCAATGAGGAAGAAGATGATTGTGATTTATATACAAATGAGCTCCTATAACTATCACTAACAGATTAACTGACTAAGTAATGACGTGGCCGAATAGACATGAGAATAAATGAATCAGCATACACATCAGACGTAAGAAGTGAAAAAATAAAACAAGCGTGTGACAATAGCGACTTCATCTTGCGTCTACAATATTAGTGTCGTCTTCTTCATGGTTTCATCATCTTCAGGCTAGTGTTTGTTGTTGTTGCTGCTGCTGCTCATGGAATCCATCATCTAAAAATATCATTTGATCTGAGGTTGGATCCAGACAAAAAGAGCAGAGTGGATAACTTACCAAGCTCTATAGCCGCCACAAATAGTTAAAGTCAATTAAGACATCTCTTAATCTATTGAAAGGGTTCAAATTTTAATAAGATTTGAGTATTGCAATTATTTACTTGGAATATGCTTTAGCTACAGGAATAACAATATGGGAAACAATCAATTCAATAATTCTGAGCAAAGGTCATATTGATTGATGAACTATGTTGTAAGAGAAGGAACAAAAATACGAACTAGACTAGTCTTCGTTATCACATCAAGCACATACCTCATTTGCCTGGAAAAACAAATATGATATAAATGAATGTATTGAAGTCCAACTGTACCTTAGCTGAGCAATGGAAAAAAAAATGCTCAGAGTCCACGTATTGATTAATTGTTTACCTAATAAACAGTAAGCCACATGTAAGCACAAGTATGAGTCAAGCATCAGCTACAACATATATAACTGATTAATTGTTCTTGAGCAAAAGCACCATTCTCCCTCTTCCATGCGAGTATCCAAAAATCGCGGTGAAGCTACAGAAACTACCATGTGATTCAAGGGTGAAAATTATAGAGACC
>NW_011628206.1:2102-8186 GCF_000512975.1 Sesamum indicum
GGGCAATACATCCTATCCTGTTATTGCTCTTATTTCAATAAATACTCTTTAATATCAGGTAACAAAAATGAGGATACACATCTATGCAAGGCAAGCAAAATATTACAAAGGACATAAATAGACCACAAAGACACACAATACCCGTAATGAGTATAAAATATTGCAAAACTATGGTGATATCCTGCACAAGAAAAAAGGTTGTGTAGATAAAAATGAAGACTTAGAAATTGAAGGAGGATGGCAAATGTAACAAGACGCAGATGACATTCGTTGGCGCTGAAGATAAAAGCAACACCTCACTTCTTCTATGTTCAAAATGAAAGTAAAACATGTCCTATCGTGACACACACACTCACACACCCCACCCCAAACACACACACACCCCCACACACTCCACACGCATACACACACACACAAACACCCAACACGCACGCACACACCCCCCACACACATGCGCACACACACACACCCCACACCGCACACGTGCATGCACACACACACACACACACCACACCCAGACACCACAAAAAAAAAGACGGACAGACAAGGAAATGGAAAATTCGAAACAAGGAGGGGGCATCATTAAGCAAAACTTCTCAAATTTGTGGCCGATAAAATTGAGAAAAAAATGCAGTCAATTTTTTCAGACGATGAAGTTTCATACTCTCGGTTGTCCTGCACCTGCAGCGTTTTCATGGCATCCGAAGTTCGTAGATATGTGTAAGAAGCACTTCGATTTGATGAAGGCCCTGGATTGATAATTCTGCTTGCAAGGAAGCAACGAATAATTTCTCCTCTTTCCACAAAATGCATGCGCGTAGCTGTGAGAGGATTTCCCATCCATGTAAAGAAGAAACCAATATTGTGAAGACAGGGTGTTAATGGTGGACGGGGTAATCTGGAACAAAGGGGCCATGTTATACTACCCGAGAAGGCCATGCCTCAGCATTCTTGATATTTGGAAGCAAATGGCGGATCAGCCTTAGACGATGCTCCTATAAGCCCCTTGAAGCTCTATCAGACGTTGGCATGGCAGGGTTGCCTGTCAGTGTGCATGGGGGCCAGCATGGGGTGGCACTAGAGCGGGTTAAGTGTTGAACCAGTTTAAGGCAGACTGTTCATCGTATTAGAGTTACGATTAGCCATGCAGAGGTGTGAGCAACAATACGTTGGTGTCGTAGCCTTGTTCTACAGTGGTGAATGATTGTGGGTATGTGTGGATAGGGGCTTTGCATGGAAGGTTGCGGGGGTTGGCTAAATGGTACCCGAGTTTAGTGAAGATAGCACTTGAGTTGCAACAAAGAAAGGTGCCGCCCACACAGGCCGCATGCATTTGCAGTGAGACCGGATGTCATGCACTTATGTAGGACACGACGTTCAAAAGGCAGGAAGTTGCACGCGCAGGCAACATCCAATGTTTAGATGACATCAAGTTGTGCGGCAAGCAGCACCCTACGTGCGGCAGACTAGCAGACAATGTGCATCGCGGAAGAACGGGAATATATGCGCTCAGGCTGATTGATGATAGCAGTTATGTGTGGCGCTTTTATGGTTGTTGTCTTCCCTGTTGCATGTGCCATTATCCCTCATGACAACCGTCGATAGATAGGAGACAAAAATTTATTTTTTATTACTACAAGAAAATAGAAAATTATCAATAAAAAGTATTTAATCATAATTTTAATATCTTATCTCAATCAAACATATTTTACTCGCAAGTAATTACAGCCTAAACTATTTACATTTTGAGATATAAAGAGACACTGTTCTTAAGTTAATTATGTAATTGGTTGAGTGTGGAAAATACTTGGCTAGGTCCACTTTGCTGTGAAGAGCTTTGAAGGTGTTCTATTGATTAAGTAGGTTTGCTGTGAGAATCAATCACCCTAGAACTGTAGGAGGCTTGGTATAGCAAGGCTCTAGTAACATTTAGAAGTTATTTATGTTTGCGTTCAATTCTCCCATTTTGCTGAGGTGTATATGTGCAAGAAGTTTGATGGATGACACCTAGATCTTGACAAAGAGTGTGGCAGTCGTTGTTGAGGAATTCAGAACCATTGTCCGTCCTTATGACTTTTATATTTATGGCAAATTGGTTATTGATCATGGAGAAGAAATACTTGAGAGTGGAAGCAACTTAGGATTTGTGTCTCAAGAGGTAAGTCCACAAGGAGCGACTGTAATCATCTAGAATTGTGAGGACATAGTTGCACTTTGAAATTGTATAGGTTGTATAATGGCCCCAAACATCTAAATGTATAAGATGAAAGGGTGCTTCAGATTGTGATTCACTGGAAAGAAATGTCATTAGTTTGTTTGGCTTTGTGACACACATCACAGGGTACATCAAGATCGACATGAGTGAAAGCACAGATTGGAATATGTTTCATTACGTTTAAAAGAATGTCCCAGCCTATTGTGCCAGGTTTGTACATCACATTGAACTGAGCTAGAACAAACAATATTGCAATGCACAGAGGGAGGAAAGGCATATGTGTTAAGGCACTGTCTAACAATGTAGAGATTCTTGGAAGCAGTCCCTTCAACCAAGCTCCTTTCGTAACTTGGTCCTGCAATAAGCACTTAGCTTTAGGGAACTGAAAAGTATAAGCATTGTGATGACATAACTGGCTGACAAATAACAAGTTGGTAGAGAAAGAAGGAATATAAAGACTTGCGTGTGTGTGACATGGTCATTTAAGTGAACAATGCCAACGTATGATGCAAGCTTCATGGAACCACCAGGCAAGTGAATGTATTTGGTGTGTGGAGGCTTCGTGTATGAATGATAAAGTTGAATATTTCACATATATGGTTAGTAGCCCTGCAATCAATTATCCAACAGTCCGAATCATTTTCAGATGGTCCAGAGGTATTACCAGCAAACTCTTCTTTATTTTGTGACAAGCAAAGTTCGGTAGTGGTGGTATCTACAGATGTTGCCCTTTCATCCAGTGTTGCTGCAGCAACAAAATTTCGATTGCTTGTTCCTTCTACTTGTACTTGTACCAGTTTTGCTCTCCATGAACCTGGAAGCATGTGTCTTATGTAAGACCAGGTTTATGACAGTAGGTGCGCAACAAATTATGTTTATTCAAATATGGTTTCCTCCTGTTTGAGAACATATCTCCTACATCCTTCTTGTTATCTTTCAACATGAGCTGGTAGACCATTTGTCTTGAGACTTCTCCTATATCAGTGTGAACCTGCCTTTGTTTCTCCACCGTGAAAACCATGGAGAATGCTCGCTCTAAATCTGCCAAAGGTTCTTGCATCAAAATCTAGCTTCTTTCATAATCAAAGCTTTCATGTAACTCCATGATTAATTGCATCAATTGTGTGTTCTCATTCCTCTCTGCAATTGCTTTGTTTTGACCACATGTGCAGCCTCCGGAGGTGCATTTGGGATTAGGCGCCAGGTGACAATTTGTTCCATATTTTATTTAGTCTGGTCACATAAGCAGTCAGTGATAGATCCCGTTGAATTTGATAGACCATAGGGCCATTGCTCCGCCCATATCTACCTTGAATCTCAAGCCAAAGTTCACGTGAGGAAGAAACGTACATGAACGACTCAACGAAATCTCTGGAAATTGAATTCCAAATCCATGACGTGACCATTAAATCCACCCGTCTCCATTGTTCAAAGATCACCGAACCAGCTGTTGGTCTGGGGAAAGTCCCATCAATGAAAACGAGTTTCATCTTTGTCCTAAGCGCTACAGAAACTACCATGTGATTCATGGGTGAAAATTATAGAGACCGCTATTAGTAGGAAGAAAATCAAAATGGCTAAACACACCAAAGTCAGGGTTCAAAACTACAACATTTTGTAATGGTCGTTGTCAACCAATAAGAATTGGTTATCATAACCACCCAAGGCAGTTATCAGATTTTATCAATCCTCCACTCATTTTTCCTTACTATATCCCCTTTAGTAAATTAAATCAATCCAAGACCACTCTTGCTAACAAGATACAGTAAAACCTCTATAAATTAATACTCTATAAATTAATAAACTCTCTAAAATAATAAAGTTTTTCGGTCCCGACTTGGGCCTTTGTAAAAAATCATCAAATTCAGTTGTCCTCCACCTGCAGCGTTTTCATGGCATTCGAAGTTCGTAGATATGTGTAAGAAGCACTTCGATTTGATGAAGGCCCTGGATTGATAATTCTACTTGCAAGGAAGCAACGAATAATTTCTCCTCTTTCCACAAAATGCATGCGCATAGCTGTGAGAGGATTTCCCATCCATGTAAAGAAGAAACCAACATTGTGAAGACAGGGTGTTAATGGTGGACGCGGTAATCTGGAAAAAAGGGTCCATGTTATGCCTACCCGAGAAGGCCATGCCTCAGCATTCTTGATATTTGGAATCAAATGGCGGATCAGCCTTAGACGATGCTCCTATAAGCCCCTTGAAGCTCTATCAGACGTTGGCATGGCTGATTTGCCTGTCAGTGTGCATGGGTGCCAGCATGGTGTGGCACTCGAGCTGGTTAAGTGTTGAACCAGTTTAAGGCAGACTGTTCATCGTATTAGACTGTTCAAAATGAAAGTAAAATATGTTCTATCGTGACACACACACACACACACACATACCCCACCCCAAACACACACACCCACCCACACACTCCACACGCATACACACACACACACACACCCCACACGCACACACACACACACACACACCCCATGCACACACACATATATGCGCACACACACACACACCCCACACACACACACACACACACCCCACACGCACACACACACACCCCACAGACACTCAAACACCACATAAAAAAAAAATGGACAAACAAGGAAATAAAAAGTTCAAAACAAGGAGGGGCCATCATTAAGCAAAACTTCTCAAGTTTGTGGACGATAAAATTGAAAAAGAAATGCAATAGCTGATCATAACATATAAAAATATATTCGTTGACATCATGAGAACAGAGGTACGAGATTTTTGAAATTTAATCTTTAATAATTTATATAATTATATTATTTAATTAGTTTGTTTATTAAATGTTAATTATATTGAGGGATGTATCATTTAACTGGAGTACTTTATGATTTTGGCTATTTAAATTAGTGTCGAAATAAATATCACATTTGATATAAAAATGATATGGTTAAACTCAATAACAAAGCATTACTGCAATATTTCAACTAACAGGACCGATCACATGTTGGAATCACACATATCATACTCAGCTCAGTTCAGAATTGTTACAACCAAAACAATAAAGCAATTACAATGATACATTACATCAAACTGAAAAACAGCAAATGCACCAAACTATGCATTGTCTACTAAGCTAAAGTGGTTTTCATCAAGAAGCTCATCAATCACCAGATTAAAGATTGAATAGAGCACGCTGAGCAGCAGTTTAGAGGAACCCTAAAAGCACATGACATATCACCCATTGTAGAAGCTAGTCCTATTCATGAGCAAAAGCACCATTCTCCCTCTTCCATTTACCCAAAAATCACGGTGATGCCACAGAAACTACCATGTGATTCAAGGGTGAAAATTATAGAGACCGCTATTAGCAGGAAGGAAATCAAAATGGCTAAACATACCAAAGTGAGGGTTCAAAACTACAATATTTTGTAATGGTCGTTGTCAACCAATTCAAGAATTGGTTAGCATATCATAACCACCCAAGGCAGTTATCAGATTTTATCAATCCTCCACTCATTTTTCCTAACTATATCCCTCTAGTAAATTAAATCAATCCAAGACCACTCTTGCTAACGAGATTTATTAAAAGAAAAAAAAAGAGGGCAATGCACTCTCTCCGGTCCTGTTATTGCTCTTATTTCAATAAATACTATTTCATATCAGGTAAATAAAAATGAGAATACACATCTATGCAATCACACAAAAATATTACAAAGGACAAAAATACACCACAAAGACACACAATACCAGTAATTAGCATAAAATATTACGAAACTATGGTGACATCCTGCACGAGAAAAAAGATTGTGTAGATAAAAATGAAGACTTAGAAATTGAAGGAGAATGACAAATGTAACAAGATGCAGATGGCATTCGTTGGCGCTGAAGACAAAA
>NW_011628206.1:27198-29038 GCF_000512975.1 Sesamum indicum
GCACGCACACACCCCCCACCCACATGCGCGTACACACACACCCCACACCGCACACGTGCATGCACACACACATACACACACCACAAAAAAAAAGACGGACAGACAAGGAAATGGAAAATTCGAAACAAGGAGGGGGCATCATTAAGCAAAACTTCTCAAATTTGTGGCCGATAAAATTGAGAAAAAAATGCAGTCAATTTTTTCAGACGATGAAGTTTCATACTCTCGGTTGTCCTGCACCTGCAGCGTTTTCATGGCATCCGAAGTTCGTAGATATGTGAAAGAAGCACTTCGATTTGATGAAGGCCCTGGATTGATAATTCTGCTTGCAAGGAAGCAACGAATAATTTCTCCTCTTTCCACAAAATGCATGCGCGTAGCTGTGAGAGGATTTCCCATCCATGTAAAGAAGAAACCAATATTGTGAAGACAGGGTGTTAATGGTGGACGGGGTAATCTGGTACAAAGGGGCCATGTTATACTACCCAAGAAGGCCATGCCTCAGCATTCTTGATATTTGGAAGCAAATGGCGGATCAGCCTTAGACGATGCTCCTATAAGCCCCTTGAAGCTCTATCAGACGTTGGCATGGCTGATTTGCCTGTCAGTGTGCATGGGTGCCAGCATGGTGTGGCACTCGAGCTGGTTAAGTGTTGAACCAGTTTAAGGCAGACTGTTCATCGTATTAGACTGTTCAAAATGAAAGTAAAACATGTTCTATCATGACACACACACACACACACATACCCCACCCCAAACACACACACACACCCCACACACACACACACACACACGCCACACGCACACACACACACCCCACAGACACTCAAACACCACATAAAAAAAAAAGATGGACAAACAAGGAAATAAAAAGTTCGAAACAAGGAGGGGCATCATTAAGTAAAACTTCTCAAGTCACACACACACACACACCCCACACGCACACACACACACCCCACAGACACTCAAACACCACATAAAAAAAAAAGATGGACAAACAAGGAAATAAAAAGTTCGAAACAAGGAGGGGCATCATTAAGTAAAACTTCTCAAGTTTGGGGACGATAAAATTGAAAAAGAAATGCAGTAGCTGATCATAACATATAAAAATATATTCGTTGACATCATGATCTCAACAGAAACCTGCTACAATAGATCTTAATTTTCAGAGAGGTTGATCCAGAAACTAGATAATATTAATGAAAAAATCATTGCCCTAATACTATTACATATGTAAAACACACTGGGAAATGTTGCAACTTTCTTTGCTCCAATAATAACACTGGGTTCAATAGAGCAGTAATAGTTAAGCTCTTCTTGATGCCCAGAGGCAGGCTTCTCTCAAAGCATCGAATAGCAACAACCAAGTAAGGCAACTTTAAACTCAATAAAATTACAAAGCATTACTGCAATATTTCAACTAACAGGACCGATCACATGTTGGAATCACACATATCATACTCAGTAAGTATCAGAATTGTTACAACCAAAACAATAAAGCAATTACAATGATACATTACATCAAACTGAAAAACAGCAAATGCACCAAACTATGCATTGTCTACTAAGCTAAAGTGGTTTTCATCAAGAAGCTCATCAATCACCAGATTAAAGATTGAATAGAGCACGCTGAGCAGCAGTTTAGAGGAACCCTAAAAGCACATGACATATCACCCATTGTAGAAGCTAGTCCTATTCATGAGCAAAAGCACCATTCTCCCTCTTTCATTTACCCAAAAATCACGGTGATGCCACAGAAACTACCATGTGATTCAAGGGTGAAAATTATAGAGACCGCTATTAGCAGGAAGGAAATCAAAATGGCTAAACATACCAAAGT
>NW_011628206.1:31605-34277 GCF_000512975.1 Sesamum indicum
CCCCACACACGCACACACACTCACACACACCCCCACATGCACAAACACACACACACCCCCACATGCACAAACACACACACACCCCCACATGCACAAACACACACCCCACAGACACCCAAACACCACATTAAAAAAAAGATGGAATAAAAAATTCGAAACAAGGAGGGGAATCATTAAGCAAAACTTCTCAAGTTTGTGGCCTATAAAATTGAAAAAGAAATGCAGTAGCTGATTATAACATATAAAAATATATTTGTTGACATTATGATCTCAACAGAAACCTGCTACAATAGATCTTAATTTTTAGAGAGGTTGATCCAGAAACTAGATAATATTAATGAAAAAATCATTGCCCTAATACTATTACATATGTAAACACACTGGGAAATGTTGCAACTTTCTTTGCTCCAATAATAACACTGGGTTCAATAGAGCAGTAATAGTTAAGCTCTTCTTGATGCCCACAGGCAGGCTTCTCCCAAAGCATCGAATAGCAACCAACAAGTAATGCAACTTTAAACTCAATAAAATTACAAAGCATTACTGCAATATTTCAACTAACAGGACCGATCACATATCGGAATCACACATATCATACTCAGTAAGTATCAGAATTGTTACAACCAAAATAATAAAATAATTATAATAATACATTACATCAAACTGAAAAACAGCAAATGCAGCAAACTATGCATTGTCTACTAAGCTAAAGTGGTTTTCATCAAGAAGCTCATCAATCACCAGATTAAAGATTGAATAGTGCACAGTGAGCAGCAGTTTAGAGGAACCTTAAAAGCACATGACATATCACCCAATGTAGAAGCTAGTCCTCTTCATGAGCAAAAGCACCATTCTCCCTCTTCCATGCGAGTACCCAAAAATCACGGTGATGCCACAGAAACTACCATGTGATTCAAGGGTGAAAATTATAGAGACCGCTATTAGCAAAAAGGAAATCAAAATGGCTAAACATACCAAAGTCAGGGTTCAAAACTACAACATTTTGTAATGGTCGTTGTCAACCAATTCAAAAATTGGTTAGCATATCATAACCACCCAAGCCAGTTATCAGATTTTATCAATCCTCCACTCATTTTTCCTTACTATATCCCCTCTAGTAAATTAAATCAATCCAAGACCACTTTTGCTAACGAGATATATTGAAAGAAAAAAAGAAGAGGGTAATGCACTCTCTCCAGTCTTGTTATTGCTCTTATTTCAATAAATACTATTTCATATCAGGTAAACAAAAATGAGAATACACATCTATGCAAGCACACAAAAATATTACAAATGACAAAAATAGACCACAAAGACACACAATACCCATAATGAGCATAAAATATTACGAAATTATGGTGACATCCTGCACGAGAAAAAAGATTGTGTAGATAAAAATGAAGACTTAGAAATTGAATGAGATTGACAAATATAACAAAACGTAGATGGCATTCGTTGGCGCTGAAGAGAAAAGCAACACCTCATTTCTTCTATTTTCAGAATGAAAGTAAACATGTTCTATCGTGACACACACACACAAACCCCACCCCAAACACACACACCCACCCACACACTCCACACGCATACACACACACACACCCCACACGCACACACACACACATCCCACGCACACACACACACACACACACACATCCCCACACGCACGCACACATCCCCACACACGCACACACACTCACACACACCCCCACATGCACAAACACACACACACACTCCCACACGCACGCACACCCCACAGACACCCAAACACCACATAAAAAAAAAAGATGGACAGACAAGGAAATAAAAAATTCAAAACAAGGAGGGGCATCATTAAGCAAAACTTCTCAAGTTTGTGGCGATAAAATTGAAAAAGAAATGCAGTAGCTGATTAGAACATATAAAAATATATTCATTGACATCATGATCTCAACAGAAACCTGCTACAATAGATCTTAATTTTCAGAATGGTTGATCTAGAAACTAGATAATATTAATGAAAAAATCATTGCCCTAATACTATTACATATGTAAAACACACTGGGAAATGTTGCAACTTTCTTTGTTCCAATAATAACACTGGGTTTAATAGAGCAGTAATAGTTAAGCTCTTCTTGATGCCCACAAGCAGGCTTCTCCGAAAGCATCGAATAACAACCAACAAGTAATGCAACTTTAAACTCAATAAAATTACAAAGCATTACTACAATATGTCAACTAACAGGACCGATCACATGTCGAAATCACACATATCATACTCAGTAAGTATCAGAATTGTTACAACCAAAATAATAAAGCAATTACAATGATACATTACATCAAACTGAAAAACAGCAAACGCACCAAACTATGCATTGTCTACTAAGCTAAAGTGGTTTTCATCAAGAAGCTCATCAATCACCAGATTAAAGATTGAATAGCGCACACTGAGCAGCAGTTTAGAGGAACCCTAAAAGCACATGACATATCACCCACTGTAGAAGCTAGTACTCTTCATGAGCAAAAACACCATTCTCCCTCTTCCATGCGACTGCACAAAAATCACGGTGATACCACAGAAACTACCATGTGATTCAAGGGTAAAAATTATAGAGACCGCTATTAGCAAGAAGGAAATCAAAATGGCTAAACACACCAAAGTCAGGGTTCAAAACTACAACATTTTGTAATGGTCG
>NW_011628206.1:34587-35395 GCF_000512975.1 Sesamum indicum
TGAGTATAAAATATTGCAAAACTATGGTGATATCCTGCACGAGAAAAAAGATTGTGTAGATAAAAGTGAAGACTTAGAAATTGAAGAAAAATGGCAAATGTAACAAGATGCAGATGGCATTCGTTGGCATTGAAGACAAAAGCAACACCTCACTTCTTCTATGTTCAGAATGAAAGTAAAACATGTTCTATCGTGACACACACACACACACACACACCCCACCCCAAACACACACACACCCCCACACACACACCCAACACGCACGCACACACCCCCCACACACATGCGCACACACACACACACACCCCACACCGCACACGTGCATGCACACACACACACACACACACCACACCCACACACCACAAAAAAAAAAGACGGACAGACAAGGAAATGAAAAATACGAAACAAGGAGGGGGCATCATTAAGAAAAACTTCTCAAATTTGTGGCCGATAAAATTGAGAAAAAAATGCAGTCAATTTTTTCAGACGATGAAGTTTCATACTCTCAGTTGTCCTGCACCTGCAGCGTTTTCATGGCATCCGAAGTTCGTAGATATGTGTAAGAAGCACTTCGATTTGATGAAGGCCCTGGATTGGTAATTCTGCTTGCAAGGAAGCTACGAATAATTTTTCTTTATGAGTTTTCTCTAGACTATCATGGTCTTCTGAGTTGCCTTATAGATTGTTAAAGATCCCGAGCCCGCTTCTAAAATGATGTAGTCAAAAAAGTGTCGTTTAAAGGGGATTGGGGCATATAGTTTAGTTATAGTAATCTGGTAGGGGGCACTGGTATATAGTTTACGACGCC
>NW_011628206.1:35425-36179 GCF_000512975.1 Sesamum indicum
CCCCCCCTGTCCCCCCCCCCCCATTAGTCGTCTCTCGCGCCTTCCAACTAGGAAGTCGCTCTCTCCCTCGATCGCTACGCTAGGCCTGCTACACTCTTTGATTTCCCATCCATGTAAAGAAGAAACCAATATTGTGAAAACAGGGTGTTAATGGTAGATGGGGTAATCTGGAAGAAAGGGGACATGTTATACTACCTGAGAAGGCCATGCCTCAGCATTCTTGATATTTGGAACCAAATTGCGGATCAGCCTTAGACGATGCTCCTGTAAGCCCCTTGAAGCTCTATCAGACGTTGGCATGGCAAGTTTGCCTGTCAGTGTGCATGGGTGCCAGCATGGTGTGGCACTCGAGCTGGTTAAGTTTTGAACCAGTTTAAGGCAGACGGTTCATCGTATTAGAGTGACAATTAGCCATGCAGAGGTGTGAGCAACAATACGTTGGTGTCGTAGCCTTGTTCTACAGTGGTGAATGATTGTGGGTATGTGTGGATAGGGGCTTTGCATGGAAGGTTGCGGGGGTTGGCTAAATGGTACCCGAGTTTAGTGAAGATAGCACTTGAGTTGCAACAAAGAAAGGTGCCGCCCACACAGGCCGCATGCATTTGCAGTAAGACCGGATGTCATGCACTCATGTAGGACACGACGTTCAAAAGGCAGGAAGTTGCACGCGCAGGCAACATCCAATGTTTAGACGACATCAAGTTGTGCGACAGGCAGCACCCTACGTGCGGCAGACTAGCAGACAATGTGCGTC
>NW_011628206.1:36442-36979 GCF_000512975.1 Sesamum indicum
TCAAGATAAGTATCAAAAATAGCCAAAATCTTGCCACAAATAAAAAATGCTAACCTTGAATCCACCATTTGGTGCCAATACATTTCCATGAAAAGCTTCAATTCCTTTTGGTTACATTTAAATCACTGATCTGCACCAATAGAAAGAAGGGGTTTACCCCCTTCACACAAGTTTCTACAATAACTCTTTAAAACTAACGCATAGCATTAAGCAAAATCCATAACACATCGTACTAGAACAACAAAGTATATGCAAATGGAAACAAATAAAATATAACCAAACCTTCCGTCAGCCAAATAAACCAAATATTGCATTCACAGCATATGCTAATATGTTTTTTTAATTTCATGATGGTGATAGAGGGTTGTAGTGGTGATGGTGATGTTGATAGTGAGGTGCTCTTCAAGTATTGGTCAGACAATGGAGGATACATTCCAGAGAAACTAGACATCAACTTGGTTTAAGTTTGAGTTGCTTACTTCAGATACAAAATGTTATAGCATAAAACAGAACTCTGAATAAAAATACAATATCATG
>NW_011628206.1:37351-38040 GCF_000512975.1 Sesamum indicum
TTGGTTGCTCTCAGAATGGGGAACAAAGGTGAATAACCATTTACCAATAAAAAACGTTAAAGTCATTTTTTTAAGAGGAACGTTTGACTTGCATAGTTGTTAAGATGGTTAAATTGGATCAGGATTCAGAATCTTTCATCCGCTACATAAACACTTACATGTAAAAAGAAAATATCAAATTGCATAATATAAATGAGCAAAAATCGTCTATAAAAAATAAAATAGTAAATTGTTTCATGTGTTGTCATAAGGGGATATTTGCTCATTTCGTATATCAGATGAGTAAATTGCATTTAACCCCATTTTTTTTATAACATGGAACTTATTTCACCTACATGTGTGGGTTATATGTGATTATATTTTTAAATTATGTATGATTTAATTATATTTTAATTCAACACATGCCAGTCATATATTAATGTATTAACACGACAATGGTGCGGATTTTTCTAATTGATATCATATGATATAATATTGTATTGATATAGCATTTTTTAATATTTCTCGTTCTTCGCCAGATCCTAACAGGAATAAGGTTCTACACAAGATTAATAAAAATATCGAATTTTTAACCTATTTTTTTTAACATAGGGGTTCTTTGCATTTTGATGATAATATAGGGGCAAAAATGCAATTTACCCTTGAAATCATCATCTTGTTCACGGGTCTGTCACTTTCTCACCCTCAAA
>NW_011628207.1:0-30822 GCF_000512975.1 Sesamum indicum
CAATTCGTCCAAGTGCAGCCATGTGGTCAAAAGAGACCTTTCAACTACATTCAAAGTGCATTTATACACCATTTCACGGATTCACATGGTCATGCATGGGTTTTACTCAGTTATGACCAAGAATGCATAGTTTTTAGTTATTTTTGACCAAGTATTGAATGTACGTCCACCAAGGAGTCACTTGGGGATATGAAAGGTTAATTTGGAAGTGTTTTAGGCCTATAAAAGGCACATACCAGCCAATGCATGCGGGATATAATCGAAATATTCAAGAATTGATCTAGTTTATAAAATATTGAGTGTTCTCTTACTTTGGAGAGTTATACACTTGTTTTAGCTTTTGTGAAACCTTTGCTTTGTCAATCTAGTCTATTAGATTGGTGATTCAAATTCACATAGCCTCCAATTCGTGCTCGACCCAAGTGTGTCGTTGTGTGGATTGGTTTACTCGTGCTCGTGGTTGGTTGAATGTTCTAAGTAGTAGGTCACGTTCATATAACGTGGTTGACTATTTACATTCCTCAGGTCACGAACCACTTTATCCATTTCTAGCCTACGCCGTAAAGATCGGGCCACCCATGGTCAATACCATATCACCATGGTTTGGAGAAACATCCGTAATCGAAGGATTTTCCTCCATCCCCATGAGCCGCCATGGTCCGTAATCGTCCATATAGAGGTGTGTTGTAGGCGTCCCTAGTACAACCATCCAACCCAAATTGATGTCCTGCCACATCTAATGACATCACATAGTTTTTTTGTCATCAATGCACGGTTCAAGGTACTGATATCCTTGAATCCAAGTCCTCCCTCCTCCTTAGGTCGGCATATATCTTTCCACGCTACCTTGGCATAGCCACTATTCATCGTTCCCTTCCACAAGAAAGCTTGCAACCTTTTCTCAATTTCATTAATAACTTTCTTCGGTAATATAAATGCCAATGCCCAATAAAGACTCAGTGCTATAAGTATAGATTTAATAATTTGTACTCTACCAGCATAAGATATAGTGGTACCTTCCCATCCAGCGATCCGTTTGTCAATCTTCAGTAATAGTGGACGGCAATCTCCAATAGTTATTTTTCTTTTTTCGGTAAATGTAAATTTCATTAATAAAGAGTAATGGTATAGTACAACATGGTACAACATGGGATTATATAGACATGAGTCAAAGCCGCCGAGAGAAGAGAGATCATTTTCATGAGAGAGGGACGAGCAAGTGACAGATTGGGAATAAATGGGTAGGCCTTTTCTGAGCGGTCATTTAGAGGCCTTGTTAGCGACCCATCATTCTTCCCTAAGCTGTCAGAGTCCGATCGAAGCGAGCAAGAATCTTTTTTTTGAGTTGAAAAGGTCTTTATAGAGCTAAGGGGAAGGTTTGGAACCCTAGTAGCAGAATGGAATCAGCTTACCGGGCTGACTTCCATGCCAAGACGAGTAGTTTAACTCATCACTACCTCGTAAGGGCGTTGAGAATTGTTTTTGCTTTTATTGCTATAAACTTTTTCAAAAGTATGAAAATAGCCTTTGCATATTAGTAGGGACCTAAACACAGGAATGGTTTTTCTCAGAGTCAGACCACGCCTTATGACGAAAGGGGCAGAAAGGACGGATCACCTGTCGATCTGTGATCAAAGAAAACTATACCTGAAGAATGGGATAGAGATTGACAAGCACAAAAGCTATATCTCATATCTAAACATTAATCTACGCTCATTGATGAGACGGCGACATAGAGAGAAGAAAGTATACCCTTTGTCACCCCCCTTCTCACTTAAAAGTAAAGAAGAGATAGAAACTTTGGAATCAAAATTTTGTGGGATTGAGGATGGAATCGAATAGCGAATGCACTTGCGGTTAAGACAGGTCCTGCATCTCCTACCTAATGCAATTGACCGACCCGCCATCTCTTTCCTTCAATAATGCCTTCGCTTCACTTCACTTCAAGACGTTATTTACCAATAAGAATAGGAAAAACTACCTTTTTGAATGGAAGAAGCCGAAGGGGTTTTCGAGCGCTGCGGTAATGAGCCGTAAGAAAGATGAGCAGAGCATTCCTTCCGCCGGCCTTGTTAGGAGTAGGGGAGCGTGGTGAGATAGATAGACGTCCAATCCTGCAGCAGCTAGTTGCTCGGCCTTAGTCTTGGGCTTTTCTCACACTTCAATCAACCCCTTCGTACTTCGATCCAATCAATCGATCGATCAAGAGGCTAATCTCTTTTTTTTGGGCCGGTAGCTAAAAGAAAGTCCTCGCTTTCTCTTGAACAAGGGGCATAGCATTAGCTTCAATTTCACAAGCTCAACCTTGAAAAAGAAAGGTGGCGACGTTGAACGCTTCAACTCGGCCACTGAAGAAGGCGAAGGCTGGGCGAGAGACTAGGCCAACTTACTGCTTACTGCCATGCCATGGTTGAAGCTTTAGGCTCCATAGACGGAATTATGTATTAGGTATTAGGGAGGAGAGGACACCACTCAGCACCTAAGGTGGGGTTCAATGCCTAACAAAAACGGCCAAAAGCAAAATAAAGAGAGAAAAAGAGATGTATGGCTGAGGGGAGGAGAGAAAGAACGCATGCATGGAGATTCGAGATGAAAGGACATCTAAGGCTAAGGAAGAATGAAAGGAAGTCCATTACTGAGAGAAATGGTGATCTCGTCTTGCTTGCTGGGAGAGAGGAAGCTTCCGGACCACCTTTGGAAGCCAGATAGCGAGCGATCACTCAGCAATGAACACTAACTGAAAGCGGCCGGGAATGAGTACCTATCCCTTACGGGAATCGAACCCGTGTCTTCGACATGAAAAGACGATGTCCTAACCACTGGACGAAAGGGACCAAAAAGCCATTCTTCATATACCTCGGCTCCGAGAATAGAAGTGGTTCGTTTTGTTTCTATACGCAATTCAAGATTTCGTTTGTGTTCATGTTGGCGATTTCTGATGTGAATTCGGCGGGTCGTCCCCCCTTCCTACGGGTTCCCTCACCGACCCAGTGACACACCAACCATGCCCCTTCTCTTTCTCCGATCATAAAGCCCCCTGATCCCTTTATTTTTCTTTCATCCCCCCGTAAGACCCCGCTCTTTCGAATTCAAAAAAAAAGAAAAAAGAGGGGCGAAGCGCCCGTTTGAAGTGGCGAAGGCCTATGCTACAGTAAGAAAAAAAGTACGTTGAGGTTCGATGGTAATTGAAGCTGGTTAAGGAAAGCTCAGCTTATGAAATCGCTTAGCCGTTAAGTTAAAACATATTGTAGTAGTGAGGCGTCGGTACGGAGTTGCGTCAGCTGTGGATATAGACTAGGCTAAGTGACGGACTTCATCTCTTCTATTCTCTTCACTTATACCTTACACTTCAGCTGAGTCTAACGAGGCTCAGGTGCGGAGCCTTACACTGTGGACCGAGACTACGCAAAGGTAGAACACCATAGAAACTTCGCTGACTTTATCATAAACCTTGATTTCGCTACGCTCAATAAGAACCCGGAATAGCGTAAATCGGTTCGTGTTCCGCTTCCAAAAAGTCAGTCGTCTTTGCCCAAGTGTGAACTGCAGACGACTCTCCAGTGGTTCCATTCCTTCTTACTGTACTTCTGGGTCAACCCAACCCGAATGGGAAGAAGAGGCTCGATGTAATTGAGTCCACTTTGTACCTTTGCTTCGTAGACAGCTTCGCTTCCTCGTCGCTTCTTTCTGGCGACTAGCTTCTCAAGTGGGTGGCTTGGTAAGCAAGCTACCTTCAGCATCGGTAAAATCCCTATCAATCAATAATAGGCCAGAAGGGGGGGGAAGGTAGCTTGCTCTTCAATGGAAAGGGGGGAAGCGCCCTTTCCCAGCCGCTCCTATACAACTACCTTTCGCCCAACATGATCACGAACGAAGACAGAGAATTGCGTAGTATAGGAGGACGAAACGAACCTCAATTAACATCGAGCCTGATCGGAACGATTGAAGAAAGAAAGAGAATGGTGGCTCCTTTCGCCCAGGGGACATCGTTGGAGAACAATGTCGGGGACAGGGTGAGAACCTTCCGTTGGTTACGCCCTTGTTGTGTTGGTTCTTCCATATTTCGATATGGAGATAGATCCATATAGAGATCTATATCTTTCTATCGATAGATAGATCTATTGAGAAATGGATATTGATCTGGTTTCAAGATCTATGAACAAGAGAGATCCCTAAATATCCATTTGAAAAAAGAGATGAATAGATAGGGCGAAGCCAGCTGAAGGAAGGGCGCGTTAGCGAACTTATTGAAAACTAAAGCAAGAAGGGCCTTCTATTTCTATTTAGATTAGTTTCTTAGTAAAGGCACGTTAGCGCCCCCTGCCCCTATTTTATTAGTTTAGTCATAAAGGAAAGCCCTTTGACAACCTTACTAATAGAAAGGGGATGCGCTCAAGCATGCGAAGAAAGCTCTTCGAGCTTCTCTTAATAAACTAAACTAGAAAGGGGCTTCTTCAAGTTCCGCTTGCTGCTTTTCATTTTGATAGGAGTAGGTGCTTGCTGCTCGCTCGCTGTCTACTAAATGAGCCTTCACTGCCCGCCCGGCCCCTATCTTTAATCTTAAGTAAAGTGAAGTCAAATCAATGAAGTGAACAGCTCAACCTCTTTGTTTGAAGCTTTGCCAGGAGGCTTCTACTTCTTGAAGCTTTCTTTCCCCTAAGAATTCCGAAAGACTTTTTTAGACCTGCAACTATAGTATAGGAAAAAGCTTCTCTTTGATAGCAGTCATAGGGGAGTTCAGAAAGGATCTGATCGTAGATGGAGACTTAAACCTGTGCGGGGGTAGGGGCGGATGTAGCCAAGTGGATCAAGGCAGTGGATTGTGAATCCACCACGCGCGGGTTCAATCCCCGTCGTTCGCCCATCAATAAATGGACCATTTCTTTCGGAGACACAAGACAACCCTAGAAAGCATTTTTTCTGCAAGTCATCTCGAGTTCAAACGCATCCAAGCAATTGCGATTGAAACATAGAAAGCATAGATTCGCGTCGCCTACTTGCTGAAAGCAAAAATGGAATGGCCGATCATTCATTGTATGACGTTTTTAAGACCTCACTAATAAGCCTTACACTTTTGAGTTCATAATGAATGAAATGAACCCCCGGATGAAGAGAAAATCTCCCCTCCCTTTTACTAAACCATGGGGAGCCCCGAGTAGTTTACCGGACAAATTGAGTTGTCGTGACGATACCTTTCTTAGTGGAAGATCGGAAATTCTCTTCATCACGAGACTGATAGGATCTGCCGTAGACACCCGAGAGACCTCCACACCGGAGTGATGATCTCCACAGTACCCTTGTTGATCTTGGTTGGAATGTTGAGAACCTGCAAGGAGACACCATAAGATACTGTGTAAAAGAAAAACAAAATACTCCTAAGTGGTAACCCCAGATACCTCATTGGAAGAACCCCTTCCTGAAATCCAAGTAGCGCCAACATCTCCTCATGCAGTGCTTGCGCTGAGTGTGAGATAATCAAGTGGCTTTTCTGCACGTTCAGTCTAAGACCCGATCATTCGGCAAAACGATCCAGACCTGCTTTAAAGATTCTTAGAGAGTCCATATCAGCACGGCAAAATAATATCACATCATCATCAAACCCCAACTGAAAAATCCTGGCTGCCTCGCATTTTCCATGATAGGAAAATATCTCCTCCTGATCAATCAACTGCAAGAAGCCCAAGTGTAGGACTTCCATCACAAGCACAAATAGGTAGGGTGATAAAGGGTCACCCTGCCGAAGTTCTCTGGCTCCTTGAAAGAATCCATGGGGCTTCCCATTTAGCCCAACAGAGAATGAAGGTGTTGCTACACACTCCTCAATCCACTTCACAAAATTAATAGGGAACCCGAACATCTCCATTACTGCTATCAAGAAATCCCAATCCACTGTGTCCCGTAAAGAGTTCTTGTGCTAGCATCATGTTATCTCCAGTTCTTATGCCTTCCGGATGTCAACTTTCAGAGCACATCTAGGAGGTAGACAAGTCTGGTTGTATCCCGTAAAGAGTTCTTGTGCTAGCATGATGTTATCTCCAATGCTGCGTCCCGGCACAAATGCCGCTTGGCATGGGCTGATCAGTTTGTCCATTATCACACTCAGCCTTTGGACAATGAGCTTTGCAATGATCTTATAAAGCACATTACAACATCCTATGGGCCGAAAAGCACTAACCATCATAGGGAATGTACTTTTGGTATGGCGTATCCCTTGGGTAGAGGGAGAAACCAGTTGATAATCCCATGTTGTACCATGTTGTACTGTACCATTACTCTTTATTAATGAAATTTACATTTACCGAAAAATGTACTTTTGGTATGAGCGCCAAAAGTGTAGTATTTATCTACTTCAGAAGTCGGCCTGTACTAAAGAAGTCCAGTACTGCCGAAGTCACTTCCTGTCCAACAATAGACCATGCTGCTATGAAGAAGCCCGATGAGTATCCGTCCGGGCCTGGGGCCTTGTCCTCATCAATGTCAAAAACCGCCTGTTTGACATCTGCTGGTGTGAACGGTAACTGTAAAGCAGTAGATTCCTCATTACTCAAAATGTGCCTAGCCCACGGTCTGAGAAACCGAATGTCAATACCTGTTCATCGTCTGTCTCCCCCTAGGAGGGTTTGGTAATATGTGACAAACTCATTAATAACTTCTTCTGGATCAGTGTGAGTGGATCCCTGATCATCGTTGATCTGGAAGATCCTTCTTGATGATCTTCGTTGAGCAATCTTCAGAAAGAACACTCGGGAGCACTGATCACCTCCCTTCATCCACTGCATCTTCGCTCGTTTTTGTAGCATAATCTGCTCTAATTTTGTTGCTTTGGCCAGTACGAGTCGACAATAGTGTTCTAGTTGTATGTATAGCTCATCTAGCCTTCTTGAGCTAACAAGTAGTTGTGCTGCTTCAAGAAACCCTTTCGCCATTTGGACATTGTGCGATAGGTCCCCCTTATTCCTCCTTTGCTCTCGGAAGATTGGTTTCAATGCTTTGAGTTTGCGTGTCACAGCATACATAGGCGTACCAATAATGTTATGTTGCCATATATTCTGCACAGAATAAACTCAGGTGAACGAGCGAGGTAGTTATCGAATCGGAACATACCTCCATATTGTTGTTGTCGTTCCCATATAGTAACATCGGTGAGTGGTCTGAAGTGCGTGGTGTAAGGACCGAGTAGAATGTGTTAGGGAACTGTGCCATCCATCTATCATTTATCAACATGCGGTCCAGTCTTTTCCAGAGGTTCCGTGGTGTCGCACTGTGGTTGTGCCATGTGTACCACTCTCCCTGCATGGGTAGTGGTAGTAATCCTGTATTCTGAATGGCTGCATTAAATTCTTTCATAGCTATTCGGATATCCCCTGATGTGCCACATACTTCGCTGAGGTCGCGAACTGCATTAAAATCCCCTCCAATCAACCACGGGATATCAGCACACTGTATAGCTAAATTTTCCAGGGCATTCCATAACTCTCTCTTATCAACCACATCAGTAGCTCCATAAGCGACAGTAACAACGATTGACTCATGAATTGCACGGATATTAACAAGACAATGGATAAATTGCGTTCCACATTCAACCACATTAACATCAATAAAATTATCATCCCACGCTATCCAGACCCGATTACCAGAAGATCCATAATCCATATACCATTTCCAATGGGGTAATAGGAAAGATTGAATTTGAGCTGCATTATTAAATCGAACACGAGTTTCAAGGAGACCGAGAAATTGTAACCTGAACTCAGCAACGATGTCTCTGATTGCCAACTGATGATCTCTTTTGTTCAGGCCCCGTACATTTCATATTGTTGCATTTAACATGATTACTAGGTATGGGGCTGCTGTTCTTAGGACCCCGAGTCGACTCATCTGTATCATCTAGTATGTGTAGTGCATCAAATGTATTATATATAACAACCACCTTACCCCTCTCCTCACGACTTGGGCCTGTTGCATCTCTAGGGTATTGACGGCCCTCTCTCTTCTTTTCTACCACTGGAGCTTGTGGTGGTCTGCTTATCTACCGATCATGCAAATGTGGTGGCCGAGATGGTATATAAGTTGTATCACCAACTTCCCTAGTATGGTTCCTACTCGATTCAGGCATTGCTCTTTCTTGTGGTGTCCCCACTTTGGGTACGTATACAGCAATCGGTGGTTTAATTGGTTTTGATTTGTTAAGAACACATTCTTTGGCAGAGTGCCCCAATGTCATACAACTTTTGCACTTCGGGGGTAACCATTCGTACTCAACATCTACTTTACATGGTGATTCTCCTTCGTCCTCATCCGGTGTCATAATTATAATGTGCTTTGGTAATGTTGAAGTCACATCTACCATTATGCATACACGAGCGAAGTCCAGTCTCGTGCATGCTCTCGTAATCGCATCCGGGTAAAGAGGTTTACCCACTCCACTAGCCACCGTACTAAGTCCTTCTTCTGTCCATAACTCGACTGGAAGGTGACGTAATTTGATCCACATAGGAACCTGCGTATGCTGTAGTTTCCTTAATACCATCCCTGGTTTCCATTTTTTAAGGACTATAGGTTGCCCTTGGAATAGCCACGACCCTCCTTCGATGATATCTTCCATAGCAACGACTGATTTGAATTGGAAGAAAAAGAATCCATTATTTGTACTAGTGACCTCCTTTAAGTCCGGCCATATCGACATTGCAAATTCCTTCAGATGGTGAAAATACGGCCTTTTTCGAAGGAAATACCCCACCGTTGTAGTCCTCCATAGTTTTGACCCATTACGTATACTATCCAATGTTGGTCGCACAATCACCTCTCCGTTTTGCACCGTTGGAGCCACATAGGATAGGGTCTTCCGAGTTGAGTTGTGGAATGCGTGAGCTATTTTGTCATCGAAAATTGTGTCCGAGCATGTATGTAACGGAATATTTCCAATGAACAATCCAGTGGTAGAAGCATGGTTTTTTTTCTTCTTTTGTAGGTTGACATCATCCATGACATAAGCTGTTGTCATGCCTGCATCAGCAGTGATGTCATCTGTAGTGATGTCAGCCATGATGTCATATGCAGTGATGTCATTAGATTTCAAACCAACATCACTAGTGACATCATCATCCTCGTCACATGCCAACTCACCCTCCACGTCATTCACAATCGCGACATCAGCCAAATTAGGATTACCAACAGTCGCCGGAATTGTTACTCGCCGATCCACAGTCGTCGGAGCTGCCATATCGGTCGCCGGCGGACACAGAACAGGCGTTTTTCCGGCAAAAATTTCACAATTCTCAGTCGCCGGCGTCTGTAGATCTGATCCCTTCGGTTGCACGCCTGTTTCCGACGTCTCACTGCTCGAGGCACCTTACAGTCGGTCGTAAACCTCCCACGCGTGGCGGCGCGCCTCTTCTCTCAACCAATGAACGCAACGACGGCACACTTCTGAATCTCTCCGTCCATCGTTTTTTCAGATTTCTAAGCGCTGCAACAGTTTGCTTGTTGCCTTTGTCAATAACAGCGTTGGCCAATCGCAAGAACTCGTCAAGATTGAAAGGCTCAAACCTTCGTCCGCCATTGAAGGAAGATGAACCGCCATCAAACCCTAATTTTGGCGGCACTCGTGAAGAAGACGAATTAGGGGCCAAGCTCTCGCCTTTCTTGTTCAGAGATGTTGCCACTTCGTCCACGGAGTCCGTCGTACTATCTTCAGCCGGAATAGTGCAAGTTTCCATCGGTTTTTGGCTGCGCGATCTTTCGCCTTCCGAAAACCCTAACAATGGAGCCTGAAATATTGACCTCGTTTCCGCCCTCAAAACACAATCAGTCCTCGGCTTTCCTCCATCTCCGATCTCTGAAAAGCTTGGGTCATCGTCCTCTGTCGTCAGATCCGCCATTGTCGCCGGAAAAGATGGCGGTTCAACTTGCAATCACGATTTTTTTGTTTCCACGTTAAGAACTCGCGGGTCACCGGAAAATTGACCAAAACAGTCCGTATGTCGCCGTCTTCCATCACCGTCGACCTCCCCTTCGCCGGCCGGATCCTCCTCCTCATCGCCGGCGGCAGTTTTAGTGGTTAGGGCATGTGTGTGTGTTGTGGTGTAATAGTGTGTGAGAGAGAAAGGAGAGAATTTTGAGAGTCCATCTCTACTTCCTTAGTTAGAAGAACTTCTTGGGAATCCCTCTTCTATCTTCTAGACCTACCGCTTATTCTTTTTTTTGGGTAAGTGTAATTTTCATTAAGAAGAAAGTATAGTACAACAGTGTCCCTCATTAGGCGCTTCCCTCGACAGGCCAAGGGATACGCCACAGTCTATACAAGGCGCATGTGCTAATAGAGCTAGGAAGCTTAATACTGAGTATACGTTGCCGAACATCTTCTATTATTAAGTTGGCCACTACACCTACCGCTTATTCTTGGAGGTGAGGATCGGGTGATATGGAGATGTGACGAAGGGCAACCTACTACTCAGGACCTCTACCGATTATTTGATCCTCCTGAGCCGAAACTAGGATGGTCTTCACTACTTTTGAGCTCCTTGAAGATTCCTCGTCATTCGTTCATCTTATGGCTCGCAATCCTCGGCAAACTACCTACCACGGACTCGTTCATCTTATGGCTCGCAATCCTCGGCAAACTACCTACCACGGACAAATCATGGCTATCTCACCTGGGGGGGTGTGTGCATATTGTGCGATGAGGGAGCTACGGAATCTCATTCATATTTATTCTTCCAATGCAGATTTAGTCGTCAGTGCCTCTTTGAGATTCGCAGATGGATTCGTTTTCACTGGCCCAATAGGAATTGGGCAACAGATATTGAATGGGCGACGCGGAAATGGAGAGGTAAGCACATTATTAATAGCGCTTACCGTTGGGCAACAGATATTGAATGGGCGACGCGGAAATGGAGAGGTAAGCACATTATTAATAGCGCTTACCGTACACTACTTGCATCATGTGTCTACCACATATGGAGGATGAGAAACTTGAGGAGATTTGAACACACTGAGCGGACACCAGCCACTTTGAGTATCCTAATCGTCGATGACGTCAGGCAGAGGATTCTTAGTGTTGATTTAGCTTCGTCAGTCAGTACACGAGCATTGTATAGATTATGGCGTATCCCTTGGGTTGAGGGAGAAACCATTTGATGATCACATGTTGTGCACCATTACTCTTTATTAATAAAATTTACATTTACCCAAAAAAAAAAGAGAAACAAACTTGTTTTAATAAAACCGTGCAAAACAGTTAACTTTTGAACGTTCACAGAATTCAACGAAACTTTTTTTTTTTTGGTAAATGTAAGTATCATTAAGTAAAATGAAATAGTAGTACAGTACAACAGTGTGGTTATCAGTTGGTTTCTCCCTCGACAGGCCAAGGGATACGCCACAGTCTATATAAAGCTCTTGTACTGACTGATCTAGGTAGAGAGATACTAAGGATCCGCTGCTTGATATCCTCAACTATCAATAAAGCCATGGTGCTAGGTGTCCTCTCGGTGTGCTCGAATCTTCTCAAGTTTCTCTCCCTCCAAATGTGGTAAACACATGATGCTAATAGTGCTCGATAAGATATGTTAACAATGTGTTTACCTCTCCATTTTTGGGAAGCCCATTCAATATCCGTTTTCCAGTCTCTATTGGGGAATTCAACGAAACTTGACCCAATCGTAGTTTAGACCCAAGAATATGTGTGGTAAATTTCAGTGGCCTAATAGGGATTGGGTCAGAGATGTTGAATGGGGTGCAAGAAAATGGCGTGGGAAGCACATCATCAATATATCCTACCGATGCCTGCTTGGATCGTGTGTATACCATATTTGGAGGGAGAGGAACCTGAGACGTTTTGAGCACGAGGAGGGGCCCCCGAGTGTAGTGGCCAACTTAATAGTAGAAGTGTGTTTACCACATTTGGAAGGAGAGAAATTTGAGACGATTTGAGCAAACTGAAAGGACTCCCAGCACCATGGCAGTAGTTATTATCGAGGATATCAAGCAGCGGATACATAGCATTACATTACCTAGTTCAGTCAGTACACGATCTTTATTTAGACTTTGGCGTATCCCTTGGCCTATCGAGGGAGACACCAACTGATGACTTCCATGTTGTACTGTACTACAATATTATTAATGAAACTTACATTTACCCAAAAAAAACTTAATAGTAGAAGATGTTCGGCAACGTATACTCAGTATTAAGCTACCTAGCTCTATTAGCACATGTGCTTTGTATAGACTGTGGCGTATCCCTTGGCCTGTCGAGGGAAGCGCCTAATGAGGGACACTGTTGTACTATACTTCTCTTTTTTTAATGAAAATTACACTGACCAAAAAAAAAAAAAATAACTACAAGTTAGCATAAAAGGAAAACAAACTTGCTTTAATAAAACCATGCAAAACAGCTAACTTTTGAACGTTCTTAGAATTCGACGAAACTTGACCCAATCGCAGGTCTAGACCCATCCATTTGTGTTGTAAATTTGCTAAGCATAATAATAAGTAAATTTGCTAAGCGTAATAATAACTACAAGTTAGTATAAAAAGGGAAACAAACTTGCTTCAATAAAACCGTGCAAAATAGCTAAATTTTCAACGTTCTTAGAATTCGACGAAACTTGACCCAAATGTTGGTCTAGACCCAAGCATTTGTGTTGTAAATTTGCTAAACGTAATAATAATTACCAGTTAGTATAAAAGGGAAATAAACTTTGTTTAATAAAACCGTGCAAAACAACTAAATTTTGAACGTTCTCAGAATTCGACGAAACTTGACCCATGGTGTAGACCCAAGCATTTGTGTTGTAAATTTGCTAAGCGTAATAATAACTATAAGTTAGTATAAAAGGGAAACAAACTTGTTTTAATAAAACCGTGTAAAACAGCTGTATTTTGAGCATTCTCAGAATTTGACGAAACTTGACCCAAACGTAGGTCTAGACCCAAGAGTTTGTGTGTTAAATTTTCTAAGCGTAATAATAACTATAAGTTAGTATAAAAGTGAAACAAACTTGTTTTAATAAAACCGTGCAAAACAGCTAACTTTTGAACGTTCAGTTTAGCTAAGAAAATGGAACCAAAAAATTCTCTCTCTAATTTTTCACATGCTAGTACACCTTCACTTCCACACACTAAAACCCTTGCTACCAAAATTCCGGCTGGCAGCCATGGTTACGACGGCGAAGGGTCTGCCGGCGACGAGGATGATGTGGAGGATGGCCAACGAGAAGGAGATTATATTTCAGGCGACGGGAAGGTGAAAAGACGCGAAAAAACCGAGAAGTCGCGACTGGAAGACGAAGGGTCACCGGTGAAATCCAACGATCTAACGGCCGGAGACGATGAAATAGAGGTTGCAGACGTTGGGGATGGCATGGCGATGGGTAAAGATGAAAACTTGGACGAAAACGCTTGGGTCATTCGTTTACCATTTGTGGCGAGAAAGAAATTCCAGACGGTTCCAGCAGATTGAGCACCCGCCTAATGTATTGGCTTTTCTTATTATTGACGATGTTAGGCAGAGGATATTGAGTCTTAATCTTTCTAGTTCGATTAGTACATGTGCTCTATATAGACTATGGCGTATCCCTTGGCCTGTCGAGGGATACCCAATTAATTGTTGTACTGACCATATTTTTCATTTATGAAATTTACCATTACCAAAAAAAAAAAAAACTTGGACGAAAACGATGGTGTTTTGGTGCGCCGCGCAAAACTAGGGTTTGGCGGCGCACCTTCAACGGTCATCAATGGCGACGATGGTGTTTTGGTGCGCCGCGCAAAACTAGGGTTTGGCGGCGCACCTTCAACGGTCATCAATGGCGGACAGAGTTTGGAGGGGGCTGGTGCGTTCAATATGGCAGAGTTCATCCGCGTAGCCAACACGGTGATTTGATGCCGGCGACAAAGAGGCAACGACGGTGCTGTGCGAGTTGAAAAATAAATGGGAAAAACGCTTTGGAAAGGAAGCGACGACGCGTTGCTTTCCGGCAAAAAGCACGACTTTTGATCTTCCAATGGCTAGGCGAAAGGCATGGAGAAGTCTCCGACCACCGGCATTTCTACTTAATCAGAACGGGAATGGTGGTTCGAAGGCAGCGGATTCGATGCTAACTCCATTTTCCGGCGAGAATGGTGGAAGAAAAGATGCTCAGACGACGGACAGTGGCCAAGAGGATGATTTCCGGCGTGTTGGAGGTAATTTTCCGTCGAAACAGCCGGACATGGAAGTTTTTTAGACTGCTGGCGTCACTTCGCGATCTGATGACATCAGCCCTGCATTTGCTGATTACACTGATGACGTCAGCCCTGCATTTGCTGATTGCTGATGTCAGCCCTGCTCCTGCTGATGTCAGCCCTGCTTCTGATGATGTCACTACTGACTTCAACCCTACATTGACATCACCTGTTGATGTCATCCCTGCTATGACCTCACCTGCTAACACATGCAATGAAATCGTCCGTGACATGAGGAAAACTCCATTTCCTATGAAAGATATTCCAACTCCAACGGGCTTGTTTGTCGGTAAAATCCCGTTGCATACTTATTCGAATCCGGTAGTTGAAGATAAAATCACTGATGCATTCAACTCATCTCGCAAGACACTCTCGTATATTGCTCCCATTATACAAAACGGTGAGGTGATTGTGAGACCAACGATGGATGTGATTAGGAGGGGTTCTCAGAGGTGGAAAACCACTGCGGTCGGTAAAATCATATTTCCACCATTTGAAGGAATTTGCATTATCGATATGGCCAGACTTAAAAGAGGTCACTGCTACATCAAACGGCTTCTTTTTCTTCCAATTTAAATCAACTATTGCTATGGAAGACGTTATTGAGGGAGGCCCATGGCTATACCAGGGACAGCCACTCGTATTACGAAAATGGGAACCGGGAATGGCACTGAGGAAACTTCAACATACACAGGTCCCAGTTTGGATAAAACTACGCCACCTTCCGTTTGAACTATGGACTGAAGAGGGTCTCAGCACGGTGGCCAGTGGAGTGGGTAAACCTCTATATCCGGATATATTACTAGAGCATGCACGAGATTGGATTTCGCTCGTGTATGCGTTATGCTTGACATCTCTTGTAGATTGCAAAAACACATCATTATAATGACGCCAGACGAAAACGGGGGTGAATTGCCAGTAAAAGTTGATGTTGAGTATGAATGGTTACCACCGAAATGTACCTATTGCATGATGTTGGGACATTCTGCCAAAGATTGTGCGTTGCAGAAAAAAAGCAAAACAGTTAAGGCACCCGTATCAGTCTATGTACCAAAAGTAGGGGGATCGCACCAGTCGATGCCAGAACGAAGGGTTGAAAAACCAGTGGATAGTAGGGAGGTGGAGGAGACAGAAATGCGAGAGATCCCTAAAAATGCAGCGGGGCCAAGTCGAGAAGAAAGGGGTAAAGCTCTTATCATCTATAATCATTTTGATGCCTTACAATCCCTTGATGAAACAGAAAATACTACACGAGCTCCTAAGCTATGCAGCCCCACCAGTCGGGATTCATGTTGAATTTAGCAATATGGAATGTACGTGGCCTGAACAAACGAGACCATCAGCTGGCGGTCAAAGATATTGTTGCTGAGTTCAGGTTACATTTTCTTGGTCTCCTTGAAACACGTGTCGGTACTAATAATATTACATGCATTCAATCTTTCTTGATGCCTCATTGAAAATGGTATGTGGATCCAATTTCAATTGGTAATCGTATTTGGATCGCGTGGGATGATAATATAGTCGATGTCGATGTCTTAAAGATGGGGGCACAATTTTTACATTGTCGTGTGAACATTAGAGCATTACAGGAATTTACTGTTATATATGGTGCTACTAATGTTCCAGACCGGCGGGAACTTTGGAGCTGTCTAGAATCCCTTGCTATACAATGTACAGACATTCCATGGCTCGTTGGAGGGGATTTCAATGCGATCAGAGACCTTAGTGAAGTCTGTGGTACTTCTGGAGATATCAGGATGGCGATGGATGAGTTTAACACATGCCTCCAGAATACTGCACTCTTACCATTACCCATGTAGGGAGAATGGTACACATGGCATAATAGAAGTACTAGTCCCCGCAACTTATGGAAACGACTTGATCGGATGCTTACCAATGACACTTGGATGGTGCGGTTCCTGAATGTTATCTATACATGCCTCACACCACGAACTTCAGACCACTCACCAATGGTGATTATTGGAGACAATCATCAACAACATGGAGGTATGTTTCGATTTGATAACTTCATTACACACTCACCAGACTTTATTTCCAGTGTACAAAGTGTGTGGCAACATGAGATTGTAGGGGTGCCTACGTTTTCTATCACTTGCAAACTTAAAGCACTGAAACCAATCTTTCGTGAGATTAAACGAAAAAAAGGAGATCTGACACATAATGTGCAACTGGCGAAAGGTTTTTTGGAGGTAGCTCAAACACTGGTGAGTGCGAGTAGGCAAGATCAGCTTTGGCTTCTTTTGGAGCATTGTTGTCGCCTGGTGTATGCCAAAGCGGCGAAGCTTGAACAGATTATGCTACAACAAAGGGCAAATATCCAGTGGATGAAAGGGGGGGATCAGTGCTCTAGGATCTTCTTTCGCAAGATCGCCAGGAGACGGGCAACACGTCAGATCTTGCAAATTACTGATGCACAAGGAGTCACGCATACAGACCCGGATGCAGTAACTCATGAATTCATTTCCTACTACCAAACATTATTGGGAGGGGAGCGACGACAACAGATGATGGACTTTGGATATCTTAGATCGTGGGCGCGACACATTTTGAGTGTGGTATTGGACAAACTTGTTAGTTCATGCCAGTCTGCATTTATCCTGGGGAGGAGTATTGGGGATAATGTCATGTTAGCACAGGAACTTTTCAGTGGCTACAACCAGGCCCGCCTACCACCGAGATGTGCTTTGAAAGTAGACATTCGAAAGGCATATGACACTGTGGAATGGGACTTCCTTCTGGAGGCCTTAAATTTATTTGGTTTCCCCGAGGTATTCAGACGATGGATTGAGGAATGCGTCACATCAACCTTATTCTCTATAGGAATGAATGGGAAACCGAACGGTTTCTTTAAGGGTGCTAGGGGACTTCGGCAAGGTGATCCTCTATCGAAAAAAACAAACTGAAACATACACAAAAAAATGCAAAAATTCTCTCTAAAAAAACTCTCCAACTACCCTCTCTTCTCTCTCACACACTCGCACACACTCAAAAACACACACTAGCATGGATGGAGGTGGAATGGCGGAGCTGCCTCACCGGCCGGAGCAGGGGGGACGGCCGACGATGGGGAACCAACTGGAGGTGGTCTGACTTCCGGCGACCGCTTGGAAGCCGGAAAAACGCAAATCCGACGAGAATGTGAAGAGTCGGGTTCCGAGAAAACGCCAGCAAACAGCGCCAATCTGGAAACGGAGGATGAACAGACATCAATGGGGGGAAGATCTACACTCCAGACTCTGAAAGGCGGGATCTTGGCTGGCAAATCGACGAACAACCAAGCGTCGCCAGATCTAGGGTTTTCTGCCATGGAAGATGAAACGTCGGGTTCATTGGAGACGATAGATACTGATACTTTTCTGGTAAATAGGAGCGGATTGGACATCATGACGATGAGAGGAAGGATTTCGAACGATAAAGATGAGAAATCGGCTACGGATAATATGAGTTCCAATGCGCCGCAAAAACTAGGGTTTGGTGAAGTTTCGGCTCCATCCATCAATGGCGGACGGACTGCTATTCCTTCTCCCCGCGATTTTAATATTACTGAATTCTTGAATCTTGCGAACAGAATTGTGGATGTTGGTGATACAGATTCAATAGAAGCTTTGGCGAAACTTAAATCTCGTTGGGAGGCCAAATTCGGCCATGGCGAAAATCTGAGGCAGCAAACGGGGACTGGAAACAAACTGACGTTTGGACGTCTTCCTCTTCGGGCTCGACGGGGTACAATGGTTGAAAGGGCGTTGGCGCACGGAATAGCGCCACCGGTGCCGTACAAGAAATCTGAAAATGGTGGAAGGACGGTTTTGGGGAAGAAGACAACATGTCTTGTTGCTAATCCGGTTATGCAGCAAACTCCGGCGACTTTGGATGCTGTCCAGATTCAGGCGACGGCGACTGACCGGCGACGAACAGCAGGGACGGCTGCTACAACTTTTCCGGCAAAAAAACAGCAGCAAGATGAAGGAGGTGATGACTTGTGCGATGATGTAAGCGCTGACATGTGTGATGACGCAGCAGATGATGTGGAAGCTGATGCAGGCGCTGACCTATATGATGATGTAGGTGATGATATTACATGGCATTAGCAATACAATGGAAAAAATTAGTCCTCTCCCTACACAAGTGCGTTCATTTCCTACGGGTTTGTTTGTGGGTAATATTCCGCTAAATGCAAATTTGAATGTGAACGTGGATGATAAAATTGCCGACGCTTTTAATAATTCATCTTGGAGGACTCATTCATACATACCCCGAACAATACAAAATGGAGAAGTGGTTGTGAGACCTACAATTGAAACTATTCGCAATGGATCAACTAAGTGGAAGACCACCGCGATCGGTTATTTACTTGGAAAACGACCGTACTTTTATCACGTTAAAGACTTTGCCGTCTCAGTTTGGCCTGGATTGCAGGAGGTTAAGGCCACGTCAAACGGTTTTTTCTTTTTCCAGTTTAAGACAGTTGCATACATGGAAGAAGCAATTGAAGGCGGACCGTGGTTGTTCCAAGGACAACCAATTGTACTGCAGAAATGGGAACCAGGGATGGCGATAAGAAAATTAAAACATACACAGGTCCCAGTTTGGATAAAAATGAGACACTTACCGGTTGAATTATGGACTGAAGAGGGCCTCAGCACGGTGGCCAGCGGTATAGGCAAACCCCTATATCCGGATGCTATTACGAGGGCATGCACGAGACTGGACTTCGCTCGTGTATGCGTCATGTTGGATGTGAGCTCCAACTTACCTAAACATATTATCATTATGAGTCCTGACGAGGAAGGAGGAGAGACACCATGCAAAATTGACGTGGAATATGAATGGTTACCTTCTAAATGTACCAGTTGTATGACATTAGGCCACTCGGCTAAGGATTGTGTGCTCAATAAACCATCCAAACCAATTAAACCACCGGTAGCCGTTTACATTCCAAAAAAGGGACCTGCAGAGCCGACCATGCAGACGTGATATTCTTATCACCAGAGTTTATTCCCAGTGTGCAGCAGGTTTGGCAACATAACATTATTGGGGCGCCTATGTATGCGGTAACGAGGAAACTCAAAGCACTTAAATCGGTGTTTAGAGAGCAAAGGAGGAATAAAGGAGACTTATCACATAATGTCCAGCTGGCAAAAGGGTTTCTTGAGATGGCGCAATTACTTGTCAGTTCGAACAGGCAGGATGAATTATTATTACAGTTGGAACATTGTTGCCGATTCATACTGGCTAAAGCAGCCAAACTTGAACAAAGTATGCTCCAACAACGAGCAAAAATGCAGTGGATGAAGGGGGGTGACCAGTGCTCCCGTAGCAGTGCAGGACATCGTTGCTGAGTTCAAGTTACAACTTCTTGGTCTTCTTGAAACCCGTGTTCGTATTAATAATGTAGCAGCTATTCAATCGTTCTTATTACCTAATTGGAAATGGTTTGTGGATTATGGAATGGTTGGTAATCGGATTTGGATTGCATGGGATGATAATTTTATTGATGTTGATGTTGTTGAATGTGGTACACAATTCATCCACTGCCTTGTTTATATACGGTCACTACGTGAGTCAATTGCCATCACTATGATTTATGGAGCTACGGAGGTGGCAGATAGGAGGGAGTTATGGGGTTCCCTAGAGACTATTGCCATGCAGACTGGTGATATTCTTATCACCAGAGTTTATTCCCAGTGTGCAGCAGGTTTGGCAACATAACATTATTGGGGCGCCTATGTATGCGGTAACGAGGAAACTCAAAGCACTTAAATCGGTGTTTAGAGAGCAAAGGAGGAATAAAGGAGACTTATCACATAATGTCCAGCTGGCAAAAGGGTTTCTTGAGATGGCGCAATTACTTGTCAGTTCGAACAGGCAGGATGAATTATTATTACAGTTGGAACATTGTTGCCGATTCATACTGGCTAAAGCAGCCAAACTTGAACAAAGTATGCTCCAACAACGAGCAAAAATGCAGCGGATGAAGGGGGGTGATCAGTGCTCCCGGGTATTCTTTCGTAAGATCGCTGCGCGAAGAATCTTACAAATTAATGATGATCATGGAGCCACTCACACAGAACCACAAGAGGTAGTCAATGAGTTTGTCATGTACTATCAAAACTTGCTTGGTGGGGAACAAAGGAGAGACGTGATTGATCTACGATTCCTTCGACCGTGGGTCAGACACCTATTGAGTGAAGAGGATGTTAACTCTTTACTCTTGCCATTCACACCAGCGGATGTTAAGCAAGCAGTTTTTGACATTGCTGAGGATAAGGCACCGGGGCCGGACGGGTATTCATCGGGCTTTTTCAAAGCTGCATGGCCTATAGTGGGGCAGGAAGTGACTTCGGCAGTTCTGGATTTCTTTAATACGGGACGACTTCTGAAGCAGATAAATACTACACTTCTGGCGCTTATTCCCAAGGTACATACACCTATGACCGTTGGTGATTTTCGTCCTATATCTTGCTGTAATGTGTTATATAAGATTATTGCCAAACTCCTTGTCCAACGGTTGAGTGTGATATTAGACAAACTTATTAGTCCATGCCAAGCGCCATTTGTGCCCGGACGAAGCATTGAAGACAATATTATGTTGGCACAGGAGCTATTTACAGGCTACAACCAGGCCCGTCTACCACCCCGGTGTGCTTTGAAAGTGGACATTCGAAAGGCATATGACACGGTGGAATGGGATTTTATGATCGCGGTAATGGAGTTATTTGGGTTCCCCCCTAATTTCGTGAAGTGGATTGAGATGTGTTCACTACAACTTCATTTTCCGTTGGGCTGAATGGGAAACCTCATGGTTTCTTTAAGGGGGCCAGAGGGCTTCGACAGGGAGATCCTCTTTCGCCATACTTGTTCGTGCTTGTAATGGAAGTACTATACTTGAGTTTCCTACAGTTGATTGATCAGGATGAATTATTTTCCTTCCACTGGAAATGTGATTCATCCAGAGTTTTTCAGTTGGGTTTTCCTGATGATTTGTTGTTATTCTGTCACGCTGATATGGACTCTATTGGAGTCTTTAAAATAGGATTGGATCGATTTGCTGTATGGTCGGGGCTCATGCTAAACGTGCAGAAAAGCCATCTTATTATCTCACGTTCAGCCCAAGGACTTCGCGATGAGATGCTGACAGCACTCGGGTTACAGGAGGGTGTCTTCCTGATGAGGTACTTGGGACTACCTCTCTTATCCTCTCGCTTAACAATTGCTGATTGTCGCCCATTATTGATGAAAATTGATAAACGTATTGCTGGTTGGGAGGGTATTGCATTGTCATATGCTGGTAGAGTACAAATTATTAAATATGTACTCATGGCATTGAGTTTATACTGGGCTTCAGCGTTCATACTATCAAAGAAAGTTACCAATGAAATTGAGAAGAGGCTGAGAACTTTCTTGTGGAAAGGGACATCAACCAGTGGATATGCCAAGGTTGCCTGGCCTGGAAAGAGCCGGCCGAAGGAGGAGGGAGGCCTAGGATTCAAGGACATCACTCTCTTGAATCGTGCATTAATGGCTAAGAAACTATGTGATATCATCAGGTGCGATAGGACCTCGATATGGGTTACATGGCTCTACCAGGGTCGATTATGAGATACTTCCATCTGGACGATTAGAGAGCATGGAGGATCATGGGGATGGCGAAAACTCCTCCGTTTACGGATCTTCCTCCGAGCTATGGTGGATTATAAAATAGGAGATGGGAGAAGATTCTACCTATTGCAAGACCCATGGCATCATCTAGGGCCTCTTCGTGATACATTCCCACGTGGACCGAGGTTACATAGATTGGAGGAGTCAACAAAACTCTGTACGGTGATTAGTGGAGGAGAGTGGCAGTGGCCCCCTATCACAGATTTTGAGTGTTTGGAAATCACACATGCACTACCCACAATCTATGGAGGAGAGGACCACATTATTTGGAGGTTCGACCATGGGATTCCTACTACTCAGACTCTTTATAGGCTTTTTGATCCGCCTGGACCGAAAGTAGACTGGTCCTCGCTACTTTCGGGATCACTCAAGATTCCACGTCACTTATTCATCCTCTGGCTTGCTATTCTTGGAAAGTTGGCTACGATGGATAAACCATGGCTAGCTCACCTTGGCCCGTGCATTTTATGCAATGAGGGAGCGACGGAGACACACGGTCACTTATTTTTCCAGTGCAGATTTAGTCTTCAGTGTATAACAGAAATTCGGAAAATAGTATGATTCTCGTGGCCCAATAGAGACTAGATGACGGATATTATATGGGCGTCCCGGAGATGGAGAGGTAAGCACATTATTAACATGTCTTACCGAGCACTATTAGCATCATGTGTTTACCACATTTGGAAGGAGAGAAATTTGAGACGATTTGAGCAAACTGAAAGGACTCCCAGCACCATGGCAGTAGTTATTATCGAGGATATCAAGCAGCGGATACATAGTATTACATTACCTAGTTCAGTCAGTACACGATCTTTATTTAGACTTTGGCGTATCCCTTGGCCTGTCGAGGGAGACACCAACTGATGACTTCCACGTTGTACTTTACTACAATGTTATTAATGAAACTTAAATTTACCTAAAAAAAAAGGTGATCCTCTATCACCATACCTATTTGTACTTGTCATGGAGATACTGCATATGGGATTCTTGCAATTAATTGATCAGGATATGAATTTCACATTTCACTGGAAATGTGAAGCATCAAGGGTGTTTCAATTGGGATTTGCTGATGACCTGATATTATTTTGCCGAGCCGACATTGACTCTATCAGAGTATTAAAGAATGGATTGGATCGATTTGCATCATGGTCGGGATTGAGACTCAACATTGAAAAGAGTCATCTCATTATCTCTAAGTCAGCTCAGAATGTGAAAGAGCAATTGCTAGGAATGTTGGGATTCCAGGAAGGCCACCTACCGATGAGATATTTGGGTTTGCCCCTGATTTCTTCCAGAATTGACTATCTCTGATTGCCAACCACTATTGAGAAAGATTGATGAACGTATTAATGGTTGGGAAGGACTAGCACTTTCATATGCGGGGAGAGTGCAACTCATCAAATCGGTTCTTATGGCATTCAGTGTGTACTGGGGTTCCCCTTTCATACTACCAAAAGGAGTCCTCAGGGAGATCGAAAAAAGGTTACGGTCCTTCCTATGGAAAGGTATGGAAAATAATGGATATGGATGACGCATCTAGGGAGATGTACCCTCTGTGACGAGGGTGCAGAGGAGACACATACTCACATATTCTTCCGATGCCGATATAGCAGAGGATGTCTTGCAGCTATACGACATCATATCCGATTTGCTTGGCCGAATCGTGAGTGGAGTAGAGACGTGGAATGGGCATCGAGGAAGTGGAGGGGGAAGCATATTGTTAATGTTGCTTATCGAGCATTACTTGGTGCATGCATATACCATATATGGCGAGAGAGGAATTTGAGAAGGTTCGAGCACACCCATCGGCCGGAAGCTGTATTAGCTACTTGCATCATAGAAGACGTTAGACAGAGGATAATTAGTAGTAATCTTCCCGGTTCTATTAGTACATGTACACTCTATAGACTGTGGCGTATCCCTTGGTCTGTTGGAGGTACACCCATTTGATTGTTGTACTTTGTACTCTTTACCCAATTTTCTTTAATGAATCTTACATTTCCCCAAAAAAAATAATGGATATGCAAAAGTTGCATGGAAAGATGTTTGCAAACCGAAGGAGGAAGGTGGACTTGGACTGAGGGATGTTGGTACCCTTAACCGTGCTCTTATCATCCGATGTGACAGGACGTCGATATGGGTGGTTTGGTTGATTAGTGGACACTTATGGGGTAGTTCAATCTGGACTATACCGGATCATAAGGGGCCATGGGGATGGAGGAAACTCTTGCGTTTGCGTACTTGGATACGATCTATCGTTGAATACCGCATTGGTGATGGGATTGAATTTTATTTATGGAAGGATCCATGGCACACCCTTGGACCACTCATAGACAGATTCCCACGAGGGCCTTCCAGATTGGGTTTGCATGAGAATGCTACATTGAATTCAGTTATGCAAGAGAATCAATGGCAGTGGCCATTGATTACGGACATGGAGTGCCTAGAGATTATTCACACACTGCCTTGTATCTATGGAGGATCAGATCGGATTATTTGGAGATTTATGAATGGGAGCCCTACCACTCAGGAGCTCTATCGGCTTATGATGCCACCGGGTCCGAAAGTAGACTGGATTTCACTACTTTCAGGCCCCTCGTCATATGCTCATCCTGTGGCTTGCGATTCTGTAGAAGCTGGCCACAACGGATAAACCATGGTTATCCCACCTTGGGCATTGCGTACTTTGCAATGATCACATGGTCGAATCACACGACCACTTGTTCTTCCACTGTAGATTTAGTAGACGATGCATCAGCACTATATGACGCATGGTACGATTTCAGTGGCCAAATCGGGAAAGGCCACAAGATATTGTATGGGGGGCATGGAAATGGCGTGGGAAACATAACATCAACATTGCATACCGTGCACTATTAGGATCGTGTGTTTATCATATTTGGAAGGAGAGGAACACTAGAAGATTTGAGCAAGTTGAGAACCCTCCTAGCGTGGTAGCAAACTTGATTATGGAAGATATACGGCAGCGCATAATTAGTCTTGAACTCCCTAACTCTGTTAGCACACGTGCATTATATAGGCTATGGCGGATCCCTTGGCCTGTCGAGGGAGACACCTGACGAGGGGCATTGTTGTACCTTGGCATCGTGTGTTGTAAATTTGCTAAGCGTAATAATAACTACAAGTTAGTATAAAAGGGAAACAAACTTGTTTTAATAAAACCGTGCAGAACAGCTAACTTTTGAACGTTCTCAGAATTCAACGAAACTTGACCTAATCACAGGTCTAGACCCATCCATTTGTGTTCTAAATTTGCTAAGCGTAATAATAACTACAAGTTAGTATAAAAGGGAAACAAACTTGCTTTAATAAAATCGTGCAAAACAGCTAAATTTTGAACGTTTTCAGAATTCGACGAAACTTGACCCAAATGTTGGTCTAGACCCAAGCATTTGTGTTGTAAATTTGCTAAGCATAATAATAACTACAAGTTAGCATAAAAGGGAAACAAACTTACTTTAATAAAACCGTGCAAAACAGCTAAATTTTGAACGTTCTCAGAATTCGACGAAACCTGTCCCAAACGTTGGTCTAGCCCCAAGCATTAGTGTGGTAAATTTTCTAAACGTAATAATAACTACAAGTTAGTATAAAAGGGAAACAAACTTGTTTTAATAAAACTGTGCAAAACAGTTAACTTTTGAACGTTCACAAAATTCAACGAAACTTTTTTCTTTTTTGGGTAAATGTAAGTTTCATTAAGTAATAAATACAGTACAACAAGATGATCGTCAATCGGTGTCTCCCTCGACAGGCCAAGGGATACGCCAAAGTCTATATAATGCACGTGTACTGATTGACTTAGCTAAGCTAACGCTAAGGATCCTCTGTCTGACGTCATCAGCTATCAAGATACTCAAGGTGCTCGGTGTTCTCTCGGTGTGTTTAAATCGCCTGAAGTTTCTCTCTCGCCAAATATGGTATATGCATGCACCAAGTAAGGCTCGATAAGCTATATTAACTATATGCTTCCCCCTCCATTTCCTCGATGCCCATTCCACATCTCTTGCGCACTCACGATTGGGCCAAGAAAATTGAACTTGTTGTCGTACTGCTGCAAGGCATCGTCTGCTATATCGGCATCGGAAGAACATATGTGTGTGTGTCTCCGCATTACCCTCATCACAAAGGATAGCCTAGATGACTCATCCATGGTTTGTTTGTTGTAGGTAATTTCTCCTGAATAGCTAACCAGAGAATAAAGTTATGTCGCGGAATCTTCAATGAACCCGAGAGTAGTGAATACCGACCTACTTTCGGTCCAGGTGGTCTGAAAAGTCTGTATAGAGATTATGTAGTGGGTCGTCCCTCTAAGAATCTCCAGTTGATCCTGTCATCACCTCCATATATCTGAGGAAGTGTGTAAATGATCTCCATACATTCCAAATCAGTAATAAAAGGCCACTGTCATTGCCCCTCATCAATAACTACTTGAAGTTTGGCGGATTCATCAAGTCCCAAGAGTCTCGGTCCACGTGGGAATCTAGTAATAAGAGGGCCCAAGTGGTGCCACAGGTCCTTCCATAAGAAGAATGAGTTTCCCTCTCCAATAAGAAACTCCGTCATAGGCAGGATGGAGATTCGAAGTCGGAGTAGCTTTCGCCATCCCCATGATCCTCCCTTCTCATTAATTGTCCAAATTGAAGTATCACGTAACCGTCCATGCTTCAACCAATCAACCCAAATAGATGTTCTGTCACATCTGATAACGTCACATAGCTTTTTTGCCATCACGGATAAGGATACCGATATCCTTGATACCTTGGCCTCCTTCTATATTCGGTTTACACACATCCTTCCATGCTACCTTGGCGTAGCCTGATGTATAATTGCCTTTCCACAAAACATTTCTGAGGCGTTTCTCAATTTGTTTAATAATAGTCTTCGGTAAAATGAATGCAGATGCCCAGTAAGTGCTCATTGCTGATAATACAGATTTAATAATTTTGAGCATTTTCAGAATTCGATGAAACTTTACCCAAACGTATGTCTAGACCCAAGAATTTGTGTGTTACATTTCTAAGCGTAATAAGAACTACAAGTTAGTATAAGAGGGAAACAAACTTGCTTTAATAAAACCGTGCAGAACAGTTAAATTTCGAACGTTCTCAAAATTTTACGAAACTTGACCCAAACGCAGATCTAGACCCAAGCATTTGTGTTATACATTTTCTAAGCGTAATAATAACTACAAGTTAGTATAAAAGGGAAACAAACTTGCTTTAATAAAACCGTGCAAAACAGCTAAATTTTGAACGTTCTCAGAATTCGACGAAACCTGTCCCAAGCGTTGGTCTAGACCCAAGAGTTTGTGTGTTAAATTTTCTAAGCATAATAATAACTACAAGTTAGTATAAAAGGGAAACAAACTTGTTTTAATAAAACCATGCAAAACATCTAACTTTTGAACGTTCTCAGAATTCAACGAAACTTGACCCAATCACAGGTGTAGACCCATTCATTTGTGTTATAAATTTTCTAAGCGTAATAATAACTACAAGTTAGTATAAAAGCGAAACAAATTTGCTTTAATAAAACCGTGCAAAACAGCTAAATTTTGAACGTTTCCAGAATTCGATGAAACTTGACCCAAACGTTGGTCACCCAAGCATTTGTGTTGTAAATTTTCTAAGCGTAATAATAACTACAAGTTGGAGGCGGAATCCAACGAGGCGTCATCTACGGGTTACAGATTTGATATTGGAGATGGCAAGGGAAGACCCATTGATGGAAAAATTGGAGTTTCTGCAGCTGGCTTGTCCCGCTCGAAATTAGCGTTTCGCGCAGTCATGGAATCCGAAAAGTCACCCATCCGAAAAGTCGCCTGAGGAAGACGAAGCGACGCCCACTGATCTGGAGGTTGTGGCTATGGCAGACGACAACCGAACGACTGGCGAGGGTGAAGGAGTCATGCCCATCGAAAAAGATCCAAACTTGGATGTGGAAGACGAAGACCTAGTGCGCCGCCCTATTCTAGGGTTTGGTGGCGCAAATCTGAACGAAAACCATGGCGAACGATTGAAATCTTCTTTCAATATGGCTGAATTCCTTCGCCTTGCACACAAGGTGATCGACAAAAACGACCATGAATTAACGGCAGCCCTTGAGGAACTTCGATTAAAATGGGAAATGCGATTTGGCAAGGTTTCCATGTTGCGTTGTTTTCCGCCGGAGAAGATGATGCCAAGGACAACTGTAACTGATTTCCCACCAGCTCGTGCGAGGCGCCAGGCCTACCGGAGTCTCCTGCCGGTGAATACGATGGAGAAGTACTGTACCATATTTTTCATTTATGAAATTTACCATTACCGAAAAAAAAGAATACGATGGAGAAGACGACGGAAACCGATGGGCTGCAACTTGGAAGGAGTCCGATGACAGGAGCAGCGGTTTCCGATGGACTGATGATGAAGGAAGCTTCACAGCCGGCGAAGAGAGTTGCTGGAAACCTCCTCCGGCGAACTGAGGCGGTGCTAACGCAATTTCCGGGCGGTATTGCCGGCGAGTGACGTGGATGGTCGCTGTGAGGTGGCGCTCGGATATGGGGACGTGGAAGATGACGTGGAGCTCAACTCAGCGGCTGACTTGGCAGATGACAATGCAGATGACTTGGTGCAAAGGTTGGATGGACATTCTGCTGACATCAGCATCGCTAGGGCTGATGTCAGCAATGGCAGTGATGACAGTAGGGCTGATGTAAGCAGTGATGCTGCTGCTGATGTCATCAAGGATGTAGGAAAAAACAGCTTCTTGACACCACAATGACAGTGAACGTGGAGTGTGACATGGCGAAGGAAAAATCATTTGTTGCTCCAGTCCAAACGGGATTGTACGTGGGTAACATTCCGTTGAATGCATACCAATTATTGATGATAAAATTGCGCATGCATTTAACCACTCAACGCAAAAGACCCTCAAGTTCATTGCTCCAACACTCAAAATCGAGAGGTGATTGTGAGACCGACGTTAGAGACTATCCGAAACGGGTCTAAGCGCTGGAAAACTACCGCAGTTGGATATTTTTTGGGGAAACGCCCGTACTTTCACCATTCGAAGGAATACGCGGTATCAGTTTGGCCGGGGTTAAGAGACGTAACTGGTACTACTAACGGTTTCTTTTTCTTCCAGTTTAAGTCAGTTGCAGATATGGAAGATATTATTGAAGGAGGGCCGTAGCTGTTTCAGGGGCAGCCTATTGTTTTTCAAAAATGGGAGCTGGGAATGGTTCTAAGGAAACTAAAACATACACAGGTTCCTGTCTGGATCAAATTGCGTCACCTTCCGGTGGAGTTGTGGACGGAGGAGGGACTCAGCATAGTGGCTAGTGGAGTGGGTAAACCTTTATACTCGGATGCGATCACGAGAGCATGCACGAGACTGGATTTCGCTCGTGTATGCGTTATGCTGGATGTGAATTCTAAAATGCCAAAGCACATTATTATTATGATACCGAATGAGGAAGGAGGAGAATTACCGTTCAAAATTGATGTGGAGTATGAATGGCTATCCCCGAGGTGCACTAGCTGTATGACATTAGGACACTCAGCCAAGGAGTGCACTATCAACAAACCCAGATCTATCAAGCCACCGGTTAATGTGTATGTACCCAAAGTGGGAGCACTTCGAGGCCCAGTGGTGACTGAAAGAACAAGAGACCAACCAACACCTCACACTGTGGAGAAGCAGACAGAAGACCGTGGTACCCATCCAACTGCAGCGGGGCCCAGTCGGGAAGAGATGGGTAAAGATATCGTTACTTATAACTCTTTCGATGTGCTACAATTACTTGATAGTGCAGAAGGTTCATCAAGGGGTCCTAATCGAAGCAACCCCGTACCTGGGGACCCATGTTAAACCTTGCCATATGGAATGTACGTGGCCTGAACAAGAGGGATCATCAGCTGGCGGTCAAGGATATCATTGTTGAGTTCAGGTTACACTTTATTGGTCTCCTAGAAACACGTGTTCGCATTAATAACTGTGCTAGTATCCAATCATTTTTTATGCCTCATTGGAAATGGTTTATGGATTATGGCAATATTGGAAATCGGATATGGATTGCTTGGGATTATAATTATGTTGATGTGGATATTATTGAGGTGGGAAACCAGTTTATACACTGTTGTGCCACTATTAGAGCATTACAAGAGTATGTTGATCTTACTATTGTGTATGGTGCTACTGAGGTCTCTGATAGGCGAGAATTATGGGCATCTCTAGATTCCTTAGCTGTACAATGCATTAATATTCCCTGGCTGGTTGGAGGCGACTTCAATGCAGTCAGGGATCTCAGTGAGGTCTGTGGTACGTCGGGAGATATAAGAGTGGCGATGGAGGAATTTAATACGTGCATGCCTACAGAATACTACGCTTTTGCCATTACCGATGCAGGGTAAATGGTACACATGGCATAATCAAAGTGCTAGCCCTCACAACTTGTGGAAGCGACTTGATCGTATGCTAACCAATGATACATGGACTATGCGGTTTCCATCAGTCTTCTATCAATGCCTCACTCCACGGACATCGGATCACTCGCCGATGGTGGTTAAAGGGGATAATCAACAGCGATTTGGAGGTATGTTCCGGTTTGACAACTTCCTTACTCTCTCACTAGATTTTATTCCTAGCCTGCAGAGTATATGGCAACATCAAATAGTGGGAGTGCCTATGTTCTCAGTCACCCGCAAACTCAAGGCACTCAAACCTATTTTTCGAGAACAGAGGAGAAATAAAGGGGATCTTTCTCACAATGTTGAGTTGGCAAGGGGGTTCCTAGAGCAGGCCCAAGTGTTGGTAAGCTCGCACAGACAGGATGAGCTATTTCTTCTGTTGGAGCACTGCAGTCGGCTTGTGTATGCAAAGGCGGCCGAATTGGAGAGGATCATGCTGCAG
>NW_011628207.1:31002-34076 GCF_000512975.1 Sesamum indicum
GGTGATGGACCTTCGGTTTCTTCGGCCTTGGGCGAGGCATATCATAACAACTGAGGAGGCAGGCCACCTACTTGAACCGTTCAGTGCAGAGGATATAAAAAAAGCTGTTTTTGACATCGGCGAGGATAGAGCACCTGGACCTGATGGGTATTCATCAGGCTTCTATAAAAACGCCTGGCCGGTGGTGGGACAGGAGGTAACGAAGGCAGGTATTGGAGTTCTTTTCTACGGGGAAGCTTCTTAAGCAAATTAATAGCACAATATTAACGGTTATCCCCAAGGTACACTTTCCCACGTTTGTTGCAGATTTTCGACCTATCTCCTGTGGTAACGTACTTTATAAAATCATTGCTAAACTTATTGTCCAAAACTTGAGTGTGGTTTAGGACAAGATTATCAGCCCCTGCCAGGCAGCGTTTGTCCCTAGCCGGAGCATAGGGGACAATGTTATGTTAGCACAGGAACTCTTCACTAGTTATATCAGGCCCGACTCCCACCGAGATGTGCTTTGAAAGTTGATATTCAGAAGGCGTATGACACTGTCGAGTGGGATTTCTTGCTATCGGTGCTTCAGCTATTCGGTTTCCCAGAGATATTCAGTCAATGGATTGAGGAGTGTATCAGCTCACCTTCCTTTTCGGTAGGGATGAACGGAAAGCCACATGGATGTTTTGCGGGTGCCAGAGGGCTTCGACAGGGCGACCCGTTATCGCCATATCTCTTCGTCCTTGTGATGGAGGTTCTACACATGGGAATACTACAGCTGATCGAGCAGGACATGAACTTCGCATTCCATTGGAAGTGTGACGATCTTAGAATCTTCCAACTGGGGTTTGCTGATGGCTTACTCCTATTCTGCCGAGCTAATACTGAATCTGTTCGGGCCTTCAAATCCGGATTGGATAGATTTGCTGATTGGTCGGGGCTACGCCTCAATGTTGAAATAAGCCATATCATCATATCCCGATCAGCCCAGAATATACGAGAGGAGCTGCTTGCGGTGTTGGGGTTTCAGGAAGGCCACTTACCGATGAGGTATTTGGGTCTACCATTGATCTCTTCTCGCTTGCGGTGTTGGGGTTTCAGGAAGGCCACTTACCGATGAGGTATTTGGGTCTACCATTGATCTCTTCTCAATTATCTATCGCCGCCTGCCAACCATTACTGAGTAAGATCGATGCACGTATCAATGGTTGGGACGGATTGGCACTGTCATATGCGGGCAGGGTACAAATCATTAAGTCTGTTCTTGTGGCTCTGGGTGTCTATTGGGCTTCGGCATTTATTTTGCCAAAAGGGGTCATTAAAGACATTGAGAAGCGATTGCGAGCTTTCTTATGGAGAGGTACGGGAAATAGTGGATACCCTAAAGTTGCATGGAAGGAGATTTGCAAACCGAAGGAGGAGGGAGGCCTTGGCCTTAAGATATGGGTACTCTTAATCAAGCATTGATGTGCAAAAAGCTTTGTGAAGTCATCCGATGTGATAGGATTTCTATCTGGGTCGAGTGGCTGCGGCATGACCGCCTACAAGATGATTCGATATGGACTATCCCGGAGAATCGTGGGCCATGGGGATGGAGAAAAATTTTGCAGTTGAGAGGCTGGTTACGCTCAGTGGTGGAATATCATATTGGTGATGGGAGTGATTTTTTCTTATGGAAGGATCCCTGACATCACCTTGGGCCCCTCCTTGACAGATTTCCGTGGGGACCCAACAGTCTGGGATTGCATGAGTCTACCATGTTAAGCTCGGTTATCTGTGAGGGCCATTGGCACTAGCCATTGATCACGGACATGGAATGCGTGGAGATTACACACATGCTGCCTCGGATCCATGGGGGTACAGATCGTATTATATGGAAAGGTCCGAGTGGGAAACCCACTACCCAGGAGTTCTATCGGGCTATGATACCAGCAGGACCGAAAGTAGGTTGGATTTCACTAATTTCGGGTTCTTTGAAGATCCCGCGACATTTGTTTATCCTTTGGCTAGCTATCCTGGAGAAGCTCGCAACGACGGATAAACCATGGCTTTCCCATCTTGGGTGCTGCATGCTGTGCAATGAAGACATGGTGCAGTCACATAACCACCTGTTCTTCCACTGTAGATTTAGTAGAAGATGCCTCAGTAGTATTCGGCGCATTGTACGATTCCAGTGGCCTAATAGGGATTGGGTCAGAGATGTTGAATGGGGTGCAAGAAAATGGCGTGGGAAGCACATCATCAATATATCCTACAGATGCCTGCTTGGATCGTGTGTATACCTTATTTGGAGGGAGAGGAACCTGAGACGTTTTGAGCACGAGGAGAGGCCCCCAAGTGTAGTGGCCAACTTAATAGTAGAAGATGTTCGGCAACGTATACTGAGTATTAAGCTACCTAGCTCTATTAGCACATGTGCCTTTTATAGACTGTGGCATATCCCTTGGCCTGTCGAGTGAAGCGCCTAATGAGGGACACTGTTGTACTATACTTCTCTTTTTTTAATGAAAATTACACTTACCCAAAAAAAGAAAAAATAACTACAAGTTAGCATAAAAGGAAAATAAACTTGCTTTAATAAAACCGTGCAAAACAGCTAACTTTTGAACGTTCTCAGAATTCGACGAATGACCCAATCGCAGGTCTAGACCCATCCATTTGTGTTGTAAATTTGCTAAGCGTAATAATAACTACAAGTTAGTATAAAAGGGAAACAAACTTGCTTTAATAAAACCGTCAAATTGACGTAACATGAAACCTATTAGTGCGAAAGCGCCATGCAGAGCAACAAAAGTCCACAGACCGCCTTGACCCAAACGTTGGTCTAGACCCAAGCATTTGTATTGTAAATTTGCTAAGCGTAATAATAATTAAAAGTTAGTTTAAAAGGGAAACAAACTTTGTTTAATAAAACCGTGCAAAACAGCAAAATTTCAGAATTCGACGAAACTTGACCCAAACGTTGGTCTAGACCCAAGCATTTGTGTTGTAAATTTGCTAAGCATAATAATAACTACAAGTTAGTATAAAAGGGAAACAAACTTGTTTTAATAAAACCGTGCAAAACAGCTAAATTTTGAGCATTCTCA
>NW_011628207.1:34183-35686 GCF_000512975.1 Sesamum indicum
AAAACCGTGAAAACAGCTAAATTTTGAACGTTCTCAGAATTCGACGAAACCTGTCCCAAACGTTGGTCTAGACCCAAGCATTTGTATGGTAAATTTGCTAAGCGTAATAAAAACTACAAGTTAGTATAAAAGGGAAACAAACTTGTTTTAATAAGACCATGCAAAACAACTAACTTTTAAACGTTATAAGAATTCAACGAAACCTGTCCCAAACGTTGGTATAGACCCAAGAGTTTGTGTGTTAAATTTTCTAAGCGTAATAATAACTACAAGTTAGTATAAAAGGAAAACAAACTTGTTTTAATATAACCGTGCAAAACAGCTAACTTTTGAACGTTCTTAGAATTCAACGAAACATGACCCAATCGCAGGTCTAGACCCATCCATTTGTGTTGTAAATTTGCTAAGCGTAATAATAACTACAAGTTAGTATAAAAGCGAAACAAACTTGCTTTAATAAAACCATGCAAAACAGCTAAATTTTGATCGTTTTCAGAATTCGATGAAACTTGACCCAAACATTGGTCTAGACCCAAGCATTTGTGTTGTAAATTTGTAAAGCGTAATAATAACTACAAGTTTGCATAAAAGAAAAACAAACTTGCTTTAATAAAACCGTGCAAAACAGCTAACTTTTGAACGCTCTCAGAATTCGACGAAACTTGACCCAATCGCAGGTCTAGACCCATCCATTTGTGTTATAAATTTGCTAAGCGTAATAATAACTACAAGTTAGTATAAAAGGGAAACAAACTTGCTTTAATAAACCCGTGCAAAATAGCTAAATTTTGAACATTCTCAGAATTCGACGAAATTTGACCCAAAATGTTGGTCTAGACCCATCCATTTGTGTTGTAAATTTGCTAAGCGTAATAATAATTACAAGTTACGTTAAAAGGGAAACAAACTTTGTTTAATAAAACCGTGCAAAACAACTAAATTTTGAACGTTCTCAGAATTCGACGAAACTTGACCCAAACGTTGGTCTAGACCCAAGAGTTTGTGTGTTAAATTTTCTAAGCGTAATAATAACTACAAGTTAGTATAAAAGCGAAACAACAACCGTGCAAAACAGCTAACTTTTGAACGTTCTCATAATTCAACGAAACTTTACCTAATCGATGGTCTAGACCTATCTACTTGTGTTCTAAATTTACTAAGCGTAATAATAACTACAAGTTAGTATAAAAGGGAAACAAACTTGCTTTAATAAAACCATGCAAAATAGCTAAATTTTGAACGTTCTCAGAATTCGACGAAACTTGACCCAAACGTTGGTCTAGGCCCAAGCATTTGTGTTGTAAATTTGCTAAGCGTAATAATAAATACAAGTTAGTTTAAAAGGGAAACAAACTTTGTTTAATAAAACCGTGCAAAACAGCTAAATTTTGAACGTTATCAGAATTCCTAAATTTTGTCTCAGAATTGCACGAAACTTGACCCAAACGTTAGTCTAGACCCAAGAGTTTGTGTGTTAAATTTTCTAAGCGCAATAATATAATA
>NW_011628207.1:35836-36143 GCF_000512975.1 Sesamum indicum
ACGAAACGTGATCGTAGGTCTAGACCCAAGAATATGTGTGGTAAATTTCTCGAAGCGTAATAATACCTACAAGTTAGTATAGTATAAAAACAAACTTGTTTTAATAAAACCGTGCAAAACAGCTAACTTTTGAACGCTCTCAGAATTCGACGAAACTTGACCCAATCGCAGGTCTAGACCCATCCATTTGTGTTATAAATTTGCTAAGCGTAATAATAACTACAAGTTAGTATAAAAGGGAAACAAACTTGTTTTAATAAAACCGTGCAAAACAGTTAACTTTTGAACGTTCATAGAATTCAACGAA
>NW_011628207.1:36846-37771 GCF_000512975.1 Sesamum indicum
TCTTTTCTACCGGAAAACTTCTGAAGCAGATCAAGTCCACGATCTTGGCCCTGATCCCAAAGGTACATACTCCTATGTCGGTTAATGATTTTAGACCAATTTCATGCTGCAATGTTTTATACAAGATCATTGCGAAACTACTCGTCCAAAAAATTAGTGTGCTACTGGACAAGATAGTTAGCCCATGTCAGACAGCTTTTATTCTGGGAAGAAGCATTGGGGACAACATTATGTTAGCCCAGGAATTATTCTCGAGATATAACCAGATGCGCCTACCCCCGAGATGCGCACTTAAAGTGGATATCAGGAAGGCCTATGATACGGTGGAGTGGGACTTCCTGTTAGCAGTTTTGCAGTTGTTCGGGTTTCCACCTACGTTTACAAGGTGGATTGAGGAGTGTGTTTCCACGACATCATTCTCGATTGGGCAATGGAAAACCTCATGGTTCTTTGCTGGAGCGAGAGGACTACGACAGGGAGACCCACTTTCTCCTTATCTGTTTGTTCTTGTTATGGAAGCTTTACATCTGGGATTCTTGCAACGAATTGAACAAGACATCCAATTCACTTATCATTGGAAGTGTGAGAGTTCTCAGGTTTTTCAGATGGGATTTGCAGACGACCTCCTCTTACTGTGCAAAGCTGACTTAGACTCCATCAGAGTCTTCAAAGAGGGATTGGACTGGTTTGCGGAGTTGTCGGGCCTTCGGTTGAATGTCCAAAAAAGTCACTTAATCATTTCACGTTCGGCTCAAAATTTGAAGGACCAGATGTTGGATATTTTGGGCTTTCTGGAGGGCCACCTTCCAATGAGGTACCTGGGTCTTCCCTTAATCTCGTCTAGGTTGACCATATCTGATTGCCAACCGCTTATCTCAAAAATTGATGCACGTATTAATGGATGGGAAGGGATTTCATTATCATA
>NW_011628208.1:0-10521 GCF_000512975.1 Sesamum indicum
GTTTCGGTCAAGTTTCGTGGAATTATGAGAACGTTCAAAATTTAGTTGTTTTGCTCGGTTTTATTAAATCAGGTTCTTTTCCCTTTTACACTAACTTGTAGTTATTATTAACCTTTGCAAATTTACCACACAAAATGCATGTATTCAAACCTACATTTGGGTCAAATTTCAGGGAATTCTGAGAAGGTTCAAAATTTAGCTGTTTTCATGGCATTATTAAAGAAAATTCATTTCCTGTTTACACTATCTTGTATTTATTCTTACGCTTAGAAAATTTTTCACACAAATATATGGGTCTAGAGCAATGTTTGGGTCAAATTTCGTGAAATTCTATGAACGTTCAATATTTAGCTATTTTGCACGGTTTATTAAAGCAAGTTCGTTTCCGTTTTTACACTAACTTGTAATTATCATTACGCTTAGACAATGTACCACACAAATACATGGGTCTACACCAACGTTTGGGTTAAGTATCGTGGAATTCTATGAACGTTCACTATTTAGCTGTTTTGCACGATTTTATTAAAGCAAGTTTGTTTCCCTTTTATACTAATTTGTAGTTATTGTTACGCTTAGCAAATTTACCACACAAATGCATGGGACTAGACCTACGTTTGGTTCCAGTTTCGTGGAATTCTGAGAACATTCAAAATTTAGCTGTTTTGCACGGTTTTATTAAAGCAAGTTCTTTTTCCTTTTGCATTAACTTGTTGTTATTATTACGCTTAGCAAATTTACCACACAAATGCATGGGTCTAGACCTACGTTTCGGTCAAGTTTCGTGGAATTCTGAGAACGTTCAAAATTTAGCTGTTTTGCTCGGTTCTTTTCCCTTTTACACTAACTTGTAGTTATTATTAACCTTTGCAAATTTACCACACAAATGCATGAATTCAAACCTACATTTGGGTCAAATTTCAGGGAATTCTGAGAAGGTTCAAAATTTAGCTGTTTTCATGGCATTATTAAAGAAAATTCCTTTCCTGTTTACACTATCTTGTAGTTATTCTTACGCTTAGAAAATTTTTCACACAAATATATGGGTCTAGACCAATGTTTGGGTCATGTTTCGTGGAATTCTATGAACGTTCAGTATTTAGCTATTTTGTACGGTTTATTAAAGCAAGTTCGTTTCCGTTTTTACACTAACTTGTAATTATCATTACGCTTAGCAAATGTACCACACAAATACATGGGTCTACACCAACGTTTGGGTTAAGTTTCGTGGAATTCTATGAACGTTCAATATTTAGCTGTTTTGCACGATTTTATTAAAGAAAGCAAGTTCCCTTTTATACTAATTTGTAGTTATTGTTACGCTTAGCAAATTTACCACACAAATGCATGGGACTAGACCTAAGTTTGGTTTGGTTTTCGTGGAATTCTGAGAACATTCAAAATTTAGCTGTTCTGCACGGTTTTATTAGAGCAAGTTCTTTTTCCTTTTACATTAACTTGTTGTTATTATTACGCTTAGCAAATTTACCACACAAATGCATGGGTCTAGACCTACGTTTCGGTCAAGTTTCGTGGAATTATGAGAACGTTCAAAATTTAGTTGTTTTGCTCGGTTTATTAAATCAAGTTCTTTTCCCTTTTACACTAACTTGTAGTTATTATTAACCTTTGCAAATTTACCACACAAATGCATGAATTCAAACATACATTTGGGTCAAATTTCAGAGAATTCTGAGAAGGTTCAAAATTTAGCTGTTTTGCATGGCATTATTAAAGAAAATTCCTTTCCTGTTTACACTATCTTGTAGTTATTCTTACGCTTAGAAAATTTTTCACACAAATATATGGGTCTAGACCAATGTTTGGGTCATGTCAAATTTCGTTCTATGAACGTTCAATATTTAGCTATTTTGCACGGTTTATTAAAGCAAGTGCGTTTCCGTTTTTATACTATACTAACATTATCATTACGCTTAGCAAATGTAACACACAAATACATGGGTCTACACCAACGTTTGGGTTAAGTTTCGTGGAATTCAATGAACGTTCAATATTTAGCTGTTTTGCACGATTTTATTAAAGCAAGTTTGTTTCCCTTTTACACTAATTTGTAGTTATTGTTACGCTTAGCAAATTTACCACACAAATGCATGGGACTAGAACTACGTTTGGTTCCAGTTTCGTGGAATTCTGAGAACATTCAAAATTTAGCTGTTCTGCACGGTTTTATTAGAGCAAGTTCTTTTTCCTTTTACATTAACTTGTTGTTATTATTACGCTTAGCAAATTTACCACACAAATACATGGTACTAGACCTACGTTTGGTTCCAGTTTCGTGGAATTCTGAGAACATTCAAAATTTAGCTGTTTTGCACGGTTTTATTAAAGCAAGTTCTTTTCCCTTTTACACTAACTTGTAGTTATTATTAACCATTGCAAATTTACCACACAAATGCATGAATTCAAACATACATTTGGGTCAAATTTCAGGGAATTCTGAGAAGGTTCAAAATTTAGCTGTTTTGCATGGCATTATTAAAGAAAATTCCTTTCCTGTTTACACTATCTTGTAGTTATTCTTACGCTTAGAAAATTTTTCACACAAATATATGGGTCTAGACCAATGTTTGGGTCATGTTTCGTGGAATTCTATGAACGTTCAATATTTAGCTATGTTGCACGGTTTATTAAAGCAAGTTCGGTTCCGTTTTTACACTAACTTGTAATTATCATTACGCTTAGCAAATGTACCACACAAATACATGGGTCTACACCAACGTTTGGGTTAAGTTTCGTGAAATTCTATGAACGTTCAATATTTAGCTATTTTGCACGGTTTATTAAAGCAAGTTCGTTTCCGTTTTTACACTAACTTGTAATTATCATTACGCTTAGCAAATGTACCACACAAATACATGGGTCTACACCAACGTTTGGGTCAAGTTTCGTGGAATTCTATGAACGTTCAATATTTAGCTGTTTTGCACGATTTTATTAAAGCAAGTTTGTTTCCCTTCTACACTAACTTATAGTTATTGTTACGATTAGCAAATTTACCACACAAATGCATGGGACTAGACCTACGTTTGGTTCCAGTTTCGTGGAATTCTGAGAACATTCAAAATTTAGCTGTTCTGCACGGTTTTATTAGAGCAAGTTCTTTTTCCTTTTACATTAACTTGTTGTTATTATTACGCTTAGCAAATTTACCACACAAATGCATGGGTCTAGACCTACGTTTCGGTCAAGTTTCGTGGAATTCTGAGAACGTTCAAAATTTAGCTGTTTTGCTCGGTTCTTTTCCCTTTTACACTAACTTGTAGTTATTATTAACCTTTGCAAATTTACCACACAAATGCATGAATTCAAACCTACATTTGGGTCAAATTTCAGGGAATTCTGAAAAGGTTCAAAATTTAGCTGTTTTCATGGCATTATTAAAGAAAATTCATTTCCTGTTTACACTATCTTGTATTTATTCTTACGCTTAGAAAATTTTTCACACGAATATATGCGTCTAGACCAATGTTTGGGTCAAATTTCGTGAAATTCTATGAACGTTCAATATTTAGCTATTTTGCACGGTTTATGAAAGCAAGTGCGTTTCCGTTTTTACACTAACTTGTAATTATCATTACGCTTAGCAAATGTAACACACAAATACATGGGTCTACACCAACGTTTGGGTTAAGTAGTTTCGTGGTCTATGAACGTTCAATATTTAGCTGTTTTGCACGATTTTATTATAGCAAGTTTGTTTCCCTTTTACACTAATTTGTAGTTATTGTTACGCTTAGCAAATTTACCACACAAATGCATGGGACTAGACCTACGTTTGGTTCCAGTTTCGTGGAATTCTGATAACATTCAAAATTTAGCTGTTTTGCACGGTTTTATTAAAGCAAGTTCTTTTTCCTTTTGCATTAACTTGTGGTTATTATTACGCTTAGCAAATTTACCACACAAATGCATGGGTCTAAGACCTACGTTTGGTTCCAGTTTCGTGGAATTCTGAGAACATTCAAAATTTAGCTGTTTTGCACGGTTTTATTAAAGTAAGTTCTTTTTCCTTTTGCATTAACATGTTGTTATTATTACGCTTAGCAAATTTACCACACAAATGCATGGGTCTAGACCTACGTTTCGGTCAAGTTTCGTGGAATTCTGAGAACGTTCAAAATTTAGCTGTTTTGCTCGGTTTTATTAAATCAAGTTCTTTTCCCTTTTACACGAACTTGTAGTTATTATTAACCTTTGCAAATTTACCATACAAATGCATGAATTCAAACCTACATTTGGGTCAAATTTCAGGGAATTCTGAGAAGGTTCAAAATTTAGCTGTTTTCATGGCATTATTAAAGAAAATTCATTTCCTGTTTACACTATCTTGTATTTATTCTTACGCTTAGAAAATTTTTCACACAAATATATGGGTCTAGACCAATGTTTGGGTCAAGTTTCGTGGAATTCTATGAACGTTCAATATTTAGCTGTTTTCCATGATTTTATTAAAGCAAGTTTGTTTCCCTTTTACACTAATTTGTAGTTATTGTTACGCTTAGCAAATTTACCACACAAATGCATGGGTCTAGACCTACGTTTCGGTCAAGTTTCGTGGAATTCTGAGAACGTTCAAAATTTAGCACCTGAACTCAGCAGCAATGTCCTTCACAGCTATCTGATGGTCTCTTTTGTTTAGGCCACGAACATTCCATATGGCTGCATTCAACATGGATCACCAATAATGGAGTTGCTTTGATTAGGACCCCGTGACATCTCATCTACATCATCAAGTAAGTGTAGAGCATCAAATGTGTTATATACGACAATCTCCTTACCCTTCTCCTCTCGACTCGGCCTCACGCCACCACCACGAGGAGGTTCACGCCCATCTCTCTGCTTATCAACCTCTCGAGCTGGTGGTATGATCTCCTGATCAGGCACTGGTGGTGGTCTCGTCGGTCCCATTTTAGGAACGTAAACGGCGATTGGTGGTTTAATTGGTTTGGATTTATTGAGCGCACAGTCCTTGACCGAGTGCCCTAACGTCATACAGCTGGTACATTTGGAAGGTATCCACTTATATTCCATGTCAATTTTGGTAAATGTAAGTTTCATTAAGTAAAGTAAAATAGTAGTACAGTACAACAGTGTGGTTATCAGCTGGTTTCTCCCTCAACAGGCCAAGGGATACGCCACAATCTATATAAAGCTCGTGTATTGACTGATCTAGGTAAAGAGATACTTAGGATCCGCTGCCTGATATCCTCAACAATTAATAAAGCCATGGTGCTAGGTGTCCTCTCGGTATGCTCGAATCGTCTCAAGTTTCTCTTCCTCCAAATTTGGTAAACACATGATGCTAATAGTGCTCGATAAGATATGTTAACAATGTGTTTACCTCTTCATCTTTGGGAAGCCCATTCAATATCCGTTATCCAATCTCTATTGGGCCAAGGATATCGTACCACTCTCTGGATTGCTGTGAGACACTGTCGACTAAATCTGCACTGAAAGAATAAGTGGTCATGTGTCTCTGTCGCTTAAAACTTAGCTATTTTGCACGGCTTTATTACAGCCACTTCGTTTTCCGTTTACACTAACTTGTAGTTATTATTACGCTTAGCAAATTTACCACACAAATACATTCAACGTTTCGGTCAAGTTTCGTGGAATTCTATGAACCTTCAATATTTAGCTGTTTTACACGGTTTATTAAAGCAAGTTCGTTTCTATTTTTACACTAACTTGTAGTTATTATTACGCTCAGCAAATTTACCAAACAAATACATGGGTCTAGACCAACGTTTGGGTCAAGTTTCGTGGAATTCTATGAAACATTCAATATTTAGTTGTTTTGCACGATTTCATTAAAGCAAGTTCGTTTCACTTTTACACTAACTTGTAGTTATTGTTACGCTTAGGAAATTTACCACACAAATGCATGGGACTGGACCTATATTTGGTTCCAGTCTCGTGGAATTTTGAGAACATTCAAAATTTAGCTCTTTTGCACCTCGGACCACTCATTGAGCCATTTCCACGGGGCCCGAGATTACTTGGTATTAACGAATCGACCAAGCTCAGTTATGTTATTTCAGAGGGAGAGTGGCATTGGCCTCCCATTACAGATTTTGAGTGTTTGGAGATCAGCCACACCTTGCCACAGATTTGTGGAGGAGCGGACAGGGTTGTCTGGAGATTTGACAAAGGACAACCCACAACACAGGCCCTCTACAAATTAATTGACCCCCCAGGGCCGAAAGTAGGCTGGTCTTCACTACTTTCGGGCTCCTTGAAGATACCAAGACATGCGTTCATCCTTTGGCTCGCAATTCTTGGCAAACTTCCCACCACGGACAAACCATGGCTATCCCATTTGGGAGCCTGCATCCTATGTGACGACGGATGTACATAAACCCACTCTCACTTATTCTTCCAATGTAGATTTAGCCGGCAGTGCCTTACAGAAATACGCAGAAGAACTCGGTTCCAATGGCCCAATAGGGATTGGGAAACAGACATTGAATGGGCGACAAAAAAATGGAGAGGAAAGCACATTGTCAACATAGCTTACCGTTCACTACTAGCAGCATGTGTCTATCACATTTGGAGAGAGAGGAACCTGAGGCGATTTGAACATACTGAACGGACACCGAACACCATTGGTATGATGATCATCGACGACGTCAGACAGAGGATTCTCAGTATCAACACTGCTTTGTCAGTTAGTACATGAGCATTATATAGACTATGGCGTATCCCTTGGCCTATCGAGGGAGAAACCAATTGATGATCAAATTATTGTACTATACAATTATTTTTACTTAATGAAAATTACATTTACCCAAAAAAAAGTTCTTTTTCCTTTTGCATTAACTTGTTGTTATTATTACGCTTAGCAAATTTACCACACAAATGCATGGGTCTAGACCTACGTTTCGGTCAAGTTTCGTAGAATTCTGAGAACGTTCAAAATTTAGTTGTTTTGCTCAGTTTTATTAAAGTAAGTTCTTTTCCCTTTTACCCTAACTTGTAGTTATTATTAAGCTTTGCAAATTTACCACACAAATGTATGAATTTAAACCTACGTTTGGGTCATGTTTCGTGGAATTCTGAGAAAGTTCAAAATTTAGCTGTTTTGACGACATTATCAAAGAAAATTCGTTTCCTGTATACACTATCTTGTAGTTATTATTACGCTTAGCAAATTTACCACACAAATATATGGGTCTAAACCAACGTTTGGGTCAAGTTTCATGGAATTCTATGAACGTTCAATATTTAGCTGTTTTGCACAGTTTATTAAAGCAAGTTCGTTTCCGTTCTTACACTAACTTGTAATTATCATTACGCTTAGCAAATGTACCACACAAATACATGGGTCTACACCAACGTTTGGGTCAAGTTTCGTGGAATTCTATGAACGTTCAATATTTAGCTGTTTTGCACGATTTTATTAAAGCAAGTTTGTTTCCCTTTTACACTAACTTATAGTTATTGATGTAGGTAAGCTAATGCTAAGGATTCGCTGTCTAATATCCTCAACTATCAATAATGCCATGGTGCTCGTTGTCCTCTCAGTGTTCTCAAATCGTCTCAAGTTTCTCTCCCTCCAAATGTGGTAAACACATGCTGCTAATAGTGCTCGATAAGACATGTTAACAATGTGTTTACCTCTCCATTTCTGGGAAGCCCAGTCAACATCCATTTGCCAGTCTCTATTGGGCCAGGAAAATCGTACCATTCTTCGTATTGCTGCAAGACACTGTCGACTAAATCTGCATTGAAAAAATAGGTGTCCATGTGTCTCCATCACTCCCTCGGTACATAGAATACAAGGGCCAAGGTGGGCTAACCACGGTTTGTCCGTCGTGACCAACTTGCAAGAATAGCAAGCCATAGGATGAATAAGTGACGTGGGATCTTCAGTGATCTCGAAAGTAGTGAAGACCAGCCTACTTTCGGTCCTGGGGGATCAATTAACCTATACAGAGCCTGAGATGTGGGATACCCCTGCTCAAATCTCCAGAGGATACGGTCTTCCCCTCCATGGATCGTGGGCAATGAATGTGTGATTTCCAAACACTCAAAATCTGTGATAAGAGGCCACTGCCATTCTCCTCCACTAATCACTGTACTGAGTCTGGCTGATTCCTCTATTCCGAGTAGCCTCGGTCCCCGTGGGAATGTGTCACTCAGAGGGCCAAGATAATGCCACGGGTCCTGCCAAAGGTAGAATCTCCTCCTGTCTCCGATCTGATAGTCGACCATAGGCCGGAGGAAAACCCATAAACATAGAATTTTCCGCCAACTCCATGAGCCTCCAAGCTCCCGAATCGTCCAAATGGAGGTGTCTCGTAACCGTCCCCGGTATAGCCATTCCACCTATATTGAGGTCCTATCACACATAATGATATCACATAGTTTCTTCATCATTAATGCACGATTCAAGATAGGAATATCCTTGAATCCTAATCCTCCCTCATCCGTCGGTCGACATAGATCCTTCCAGCTACCTTTGCATAACCGGTAGTTGTTGTCCCCTTCCACAAGAATGTTCGCAGCCTCTTTTCAATTTCATTTGTAACTTTCTTTGGCAAGATGAATGCCGATGCCCAGTATAAACTCAGCGACATGAGTACAGATTTTATAATTTGCACCCTACCGGCATATGAAATAGCCATTCCCTCCCAACCAGCAATACGCTTATCAATTTTCAACAATAATGGATGACAATCAGCAATCGTTAATCGAGAAGATAAAAGAGGCAATCCCAAGTACCTCATCGGTAAGACTCCCTCTTGAAACCCGAGTGTTGCTAGCATCTCCTCGCGTAATCCTTGTGCTGACCGTGAGATAATAAGATCGCTTTTCTGCACGTTCAGCCTGAGACCCGACCATTCAGCAAAGCGATCCAATCCAGTTTTGAAGATTCCAATAGAATTCATATCAGCTTTACAAAATAGCAGCAAATCATCAGCAAATCCCAACTAAAAAACCCTAGCTGTATCACATTTCCAGTGGAAGGAAAATAATTCATCCTCGTCAATCAACTATAGAAAACCCAAGTGAAGGACTTCCATCACAAGCACGAACAAGTATGGTGATAGAGGATCACCCTGTCGAAGCCCTCTGGCCCCCTTAAAGAAACCATGCCATTCAGCCCAACAGAAAAGGAGGGTGTTGTGACACACACCTCAATCCAAATAACTCCATCACAGCAATCATAAAGTCCCACTCCACCGTGTCATATGCCTTTCGAATGTCCACTTTCAAAGCACACCGGGGCGGTAGACGGGCCTGGTTGTATCCCGTAAACAGCTCCTGCGCCAGCATAATATTGTCTCCAATGCTTCGTCCGGGCACAAACGCGCTTGGCACGGACTAATTAATTTGTCCAGTATCACACTCAACCGTTGGACAATGAGCTTGGCAATTATCTTATACAACACATTACAACAAGATATAGGACGAAACTCATTAACGGTCATAGGGGAATGTACCTTTGGTATAAGCGCCAAAAGTGTAGTATTTATCTGCTTCAAAAGCCGGCCCGTATTAAAGAAATCCAGCACTGCCGAAGACACCTCATGCCCCACTATAGGCCATGCAGCTTTGAAAAAGCCCGATGAATATCCGTCCGGCCCCGGTGCCTTATCCTCATCAATGTCAAAAACCGCCTGCTTGACATCTGCTGGTGTGAATGGTACGAGTAAAGAGCTAGCATCCTCTTCGCTCAATAGATGTCTAGCCCAAGGTCGCAAGAACCGAAGGTCTATCACTGCTCGTCTCCGTTCCCCACCTAGAAGGCTGTGATAGAATGTGACAAATTCATTGACTACTGCTCCTGGTTCTGTGTGAGTGTCTCCATGCTTATCATTAATTTGTAAGATTCTCCTTGCCGATCTCCTTAAAGCAATCTTACGAAAGAACACCCGGGAGCACTGGTCACCCCCCTTCATCCATTGCATTTTTGCTCGCTGTTGAAGCATAATCTGCTCAAGTTTGGCTGCTTTAGCTAGTACTAACCGGCAACAGTGTTCCAGCTGAAGGAATAGTTCATCCCGCCTGTTTAAAGTAACAAGCAATTGCGCCGTCTCAAGAAACCCTTTCGCCAGCTGGACATTGTGTGATAAGTCCCCCTTTTTCCTCCTCTGCTCTCTAAACACCGGTTTAAGTGCTTTGAGTTTCCTAGTTACCGCATACATAGGCACCGCTATGATGTTATGCTGCCAAACCTGCTGCACACTGGGAATAAACTCTGGTGATAGGGCGAGGTAATTATCGAATCGAAACATACCTCCATAATGTTGTCGACTATCCCTGTATAGCACCAGCGGTGAGTGATCTGAAGTACGTGGGGTAAGGCTAGTGTAAAATGAGGTCGAGAACCGATCCATCCATGTATCATTGATCAGCATTCGATCCAATCGTTTCCACAGATTCCGTGGATTAGCACTGCAATTATGCCACGTATACCATTCTCCCTGCATGGGTAATGGTAGTAATCCTGCGTTTTGGATACAAATATTAAACTCTTCCATAGCCATACGAATATCT
>NW_011628208.1:11169-16585 GCF_000512975.1 Sesamum indicum
TACAACATGTGCATTTGGGAGGTAACCATTCATATTCCACGTCTACTTTGCACGGTGTTTCGCCTCCTTCCTCATCCGGTGCCATGATAATAATATGTTTATGTATTTTTGAGTGCACATCTAGCATCACGCATACACGAGCGAAGTCCAGTCTCGTGCATGCTCTCGTAATCGCGTCCGGGTATAGTGGTTTGCCGATACCGCTGACTACTATACTGAGTCCCTCCTCCGTCCATAGCTCAACTGGCAAGTGTCTTAACTTGATCCATACGGGAACCTGTGTATGTTTTAGTTTCCTCATCACCATCCCCGGTACCCATTTTTGTAGTACAATCGGTTGTCCTTGGAACAACCATGGTCCACCTTCTATGATTTCTTCCATATGTGCCACTGTCTTGAATTGAAAGAAGAAAAATCCGTGTATTGTGGCCGTGACCTCCCGAAGACCTAGCCACACTGATAAGGCAAATTCTTTCACATGATGATAGTATGGTCTTTTTTCGAGAAAATAACCAACTGCAGTGGTTCTCCAACGAGTAGATCTGTTACGAATAGTATCAAGTGTGGGTCTCACAACCACTTCACCATTTTGTAATGTAGGAGCAACATATGAGAGTGTTTTCCGAGTAGAGTTATTGAAAGCATGCGTTATTTTGTCCTCAACTGTCAAATTCGGACAGGTATGCAGTGGTATATTTCCAACAAACAACCCGGTAGGAGTACTCGGTGGAGGAGGAGAAATCGAACGGATATGTGGCACGTCATAACGAATCCCACGTGACACATCAGTAGAAGATGTTGGCATGATGTCATGTGCTGACTTAGGGCTGACATCAGCAGCTGACTTAGGGCTGACATCAGCAGATGACATAGGGCTGACATCAGCAGAAGACCTAGGGCTGACATCATTGGTTGACAAAGGCCGCGCCACCTCACCTGCCACGTGAGCATCCATGTCAGCGCCGACCTCCCCCTCCAGTCGTCCGGTCGCCTTCTCGGTTTTCGGCAGCCCATCGGAATCTGGAGTTCTCATTTTTCCGGCAGCAGATCTGCTGTTTTCCCCAAGAATTCCGGTCGTCTTTTCCATTTTAGACGGCGGCACAAGACATCTAATGGCCTTTCTCAGTCCACGCACCAGTTCGGGTTCTTTTGGCTGCGCCACCGGCGGCGGAAAGTAGCGGTTTGTAGCTGCTCGTCCGAATCGCTCGTTCCATTTGATTTTCAGTTCCTCCAAGGCCTTCATGGATTTTTCATCTCCAGCGTCCAAAACAGAGTGGGCAAGGCGTAAAAACTCATAAAAATTGTGGTTGCTAGGGCAAGTGTGTGTGATTTTTGTGGTGTAGTAGTGTGTGAGAGAGAATAGAGAGCATCCATTTTTTAGAGAGAGAATTTTTTTCCTATTTTCGCACTATGATTATGCCATGTGTAAAGGAAAAAGAACTTGCTCTAATAAAACCATGCAAAACAGCTAAATTTTGAATGTTCTAAACGATGGAGGGCTACCGCGGTGGGGTATTTCCTAGGAAAAAGGCCGTATTTTCATGATCTGAAAGAGTTTGCAATATCTATATGGCCGGGCTTGAACGAGGTCACTGGTACTAATAATGGATCTTTTTTTCCTCCAATTCAAATCAGTAGCTGATATGGAAGATGTTATTGAAGGAGGGCCATGGCTATTTCAGGGGCAGCCTATTGTTCTCCAAAAATGGGAACTAGGGATGGTTTTAAGGAAACTACAGCATACACAGGTTCCTGTGTGGATAAAACTTAGTCACCTTCCAGTCGAGTTCTGGACAGAGGAAGGCCTTAGTACGGTGGCCAGTGGAGTGGGTAAACCACTATACCCGGATGCAATTACGAGAGCATGCACAAGGCTAGACTTCGCTCGTGTATGCGTAATGTTGGATGTGACCTCAAACTTACCAAAGCACATTATAATTATGAATCCGGATGAGGACGGAGACGAATCACCTTGTAAAGTAGACGTTGAGTACGAATGGCTACCACAGAAGTGCAACAGTTGTATGACATTGGGACACTCTGCTAAAGATTGTGTTCTCAACAAATCAAAACCAGTTAAACCACCAATCGCGGTATATGTAACTAAAGTGGGGACGCTGCAAGAACCAACAAGGCCTGAATGGAATCGGAACCACCCTAGGGAGGATGATGATACTACTAATATACCATCTCGGCCACCACATATGCCTGATCGGAACAATAGCAGACCACCACCAGCTTCAGTGGTAGGAAAGCAGAGGGAGGGACGTGAGTACACTAGAGATACAACCGGCCCAAGTCGTGAGGAGAGGGGTAAGGCGCTTGTTATATATAATACTTTTGATGCACTTCACCTACTGGATGATACAGATGAGTCGTCTCAGGGTCCTAAGCATAGCAGCCCCATACCTAGTGATCCATGCTGAATGCAGCAATATGGAATGTTCGTGGCTTGAACAAACGAGACCATCAGTTGGCAGTCAAAGACATCGTTGCTGAGTTCAGGTTACAATTCCTCGGTCTCCTTGAAACTCGTGTTCGTATTAATAATGCAGCTCAAATTCAATCTTTTCTCTTACCCTAATGGAAATGGTATGTGGATTATGGATCCTCTGGTAATCGCGTGTGGATTGCATGGAATGATAGTTTTATTGATGTTGACGTGGTTGAATGTGGAACGCAATTTATACACTGTCTTGTTACTATCCGTGCAATACATGAGTCAATTGCTGTTACTGTCGCTTATGGAGCTACTGAGGTGGTTGATAGGAGAGAATTATGGAATGCCCTGAAAAATTTAGCTATACAGTGTGCTGATATCCCATGGATGATTGGAGGGGACTTTAATGCAGTTCGCGACCTCAGCGAAGTATGTGGCACATCAAGGGATATCCGAACAGCTATGGAAGACTTTAATGCAGCCATTCAGAATACAGAGGAGTACTACCACTACCCATGCAGGGAGAGTGGTACACATGGCACAACCACAGTGCGACACCCCGGAATCTCTGAAAAAGACTGGACCGCATGTTGATAAATGATAGATGGATGGCACGGTTCCCTAACACATTCTACTCGGTCCTTACCACGCACTTCAGACCACTCACCGATGGTACTATATGGGGACCGACAACAGCAATATGGAGGTATGTTCCGATTTGATAACTACCTCGCTCGTTCACCTGAGTTTATTCCTAGTGTGCAGAATATATGGCAACATAATATTATTGGGACGCCTATGTATGCTGTGACACGCAAACTCAAAGCATTGAAACCAATCTTCCGAGAGCAAAGGAGGAATAAAGGGGACCTATCGCACAATGTCCAAATGGCAAAAGGGTTTCTTGAAGCAGCACAACTACTAGTAAGCTCAAGCAGGCGAGATGAGCTATACATACAACTAGAACACTGTTGCCGACTCGTACTAGCCAAAGCAACAAAATTGGAGCAGATTATGCTACAACAACGTGCGAAGATGCAGTGGATGAAGGGCGATGATCAGTGCTCCCGAGTGTTCTTTCGGAAGATTGCCCAACGAAGATCATCAAGAAGGATCTTCCAGATCAACGATGACCAGGGATCCACTCACACTGATCCAGAAGAAGTTATTAATGAGTTTGTCACATATTACCAAAGCCTACTAGGGGGAGACAGATGACAAACAGCTATTGACATTCGGTTTCTCAGACCGTGGGCTAGGCACATTTTGAGTAATGAGGAATCTACCGCTTTACTGTTATCGTTCACACCAGCAGATGTTAAACAGGTAGTTTTTGACATTGATGAGGACAAGGCCCCAGGCCCGGACGGATACTCATCGGGCTTCTTCAAAGCAGCATGGCCTATAGTTGGACAGGAGGTGACTTCGGCAGTACTGGACTTCTTTAGTACAGGCCGACTTCTGAAACAGATAAATACTACACTTTTGACGCTCATACCAAAAGTACATTCCCCTACGACGGTTAGTGATTTTCGGCCCATAGCATGCTGTAATGTGATTTACAAGATCATTGCAAAGCTCATTGTCCAAAGACTGAGTGTGATAATGGACAAACTGACCAGCCCATGCCAAGCGGCATTTGTGCCGGGACACAGCATTGGAGATAACATCATGTTAGCACAGAAAATCTTTACGGGATACAACCAGTCTCGTCTACCTCCTAGATGTGCTCTGAAAGTTGACATCCGGAAGGCATATGACACAGTGGATTGGGATTTCTTGACAGCAGTTATGGAGATGTTTGGGTTCCCTATTACTTTTGTGAAGTGGATTGAGGAGTGTGTGACAACGCCTTCATTTTCTGTTGGACTCAATGGAAAGCCCCATGGATTCTTTCGAGGAGCCAGAGGACTTCGGCAAGGTGACCCTTTATCACCCTACCTATTTGTGCTTGTGATGGAAGTCCTACACTTGGGCTTCCTACAGTTGATTGATCAGGAGGAGATATTTTCCTATCATTGGAAATGCGAGGCAGCCAGGATCTTTCAGTTGGGGTTTGCTGATGATGTGATATTATTTTGCCGTGCTGATATGAACTCTCTAAGAATCTTTAAAGCAGGACTGGATCGTTTTGCCGAATGGTCGGGTCTTAGACTGAACGTGCAGAAAAGCCACTTGACTATCTCAAGCTCAGCGCAAGCATTGCGTGAGGAGATGTTGGCTCTACTCGGATTTCAGGAAGGGGCTCTTCCAATGAGGTATCTGGGATTACCTCTTATATCGTCTCGACTAACTATTGCAGATTGCCGTCCACTACTACTGAAGATTGACAAACGGATTGTTGGATGGGAAGGTAGCACTATATCTTATGCTGGTAGAGTACAAATTATTAAATCTGTACTTATAGCACTGAGTCTTTATTGGGCATCGGAATTTATATTACCGAAAAAAGTCATTAATGAAATTGAGAAAAGGTTACGAGCTTTCTTGTGGAAGGGAACGACGAATAGTGGCTATGCCAAGGTTGCGTGGAAAGATATATGCCGACCAAAGGAGGAGGGAGGACTTGGATACAAGAATATCAGTACCTTCAACCGTGCATTGATGACAAAAAAACTGTGGGATGTCATTAGATGCGACAGGACATCGATTTGGGTTGAATGGCTGTACTAGGGACGTCTACAACACACCTCTATATGGACGATTACGGACCATGGCGGCTCATGGGGATGGAGGAAAATCCTTCGATTACGGATGTTCCTCCGAACCATGGTAGACTACCAGATTGGAGATGGGAGGAATATCTTCTTATGGCAGGATCCGTGGCATCACCTTGGCCCTCTTTGTGACTCCTTCCCACGAGGACCGAGACTACTTGGACTAGATGAGTCATCCAGACTTAGCACGGTGATTCATGAAGGAGTATGGCAGTGGCCCCTTATCACGGATCTTGAGTGTTTGGAGATCACACATGTA
>NW_011628208.1:16867-26953 GCF_000512975.1 Sesamum indicum
TTCTTTAATCAGAACTCATTCTATAAGTAATTCTCTTTCAACCAGTAAAATAAATTCTAATTTATCAGCAATATATATATATCACAAAAGGTATTAGATACCACCAAAAGTTCATATTTACCCTCACTACATGTTCCGTGTACATAACCTCAAGAAAAATCATACCACAACTTTAAACATAAATCCCGATAAAAGACCAGAATATTTACAATCCAATAATAAAAAACTTTGGCTTCAGAAGTCACGGCTAACCCACCTAATAAAGACAACGGCACCGCTCAAAGTCAATGTGGCTAGTCAGTGTGACCTATCTCCTGAAAAGTACGTGGCAAGGAATGAGCTGCCTACTCAATAAGTATAGCTGATCAGTTTATATATACATACAGGCAACAATTTCACGTACATGCAGTCACATCGACTAACAGTCATTGACAATAGCAACAGCAAATATAAGCAGTAATACCTATTCACAATTATAAATCAAGCTATGACACAATATTCAACATTATCGTTTATTAGCTAAGGGCCCCACTTACTCTAATTGGTATAAATCAGTCAATGGTTTCGCCGGCCATGATCATATCATATACAGCACAGGATACCCGTTGTGTGATATCCCCACACTCTTTTACTTCAGCTGTGTAGCAATATAGCACAGGACATCACAACAAACATGGTACCCCCACACCACCCCAGTGTGTAGCTAACAAGCACAGGATATTCCCTGCTGCCCCGGAATACCCCGGTACCCTACGCGCCATGGTACCTAGCTTAATTCACATATTTTTCATATCTCAATATCAATCACATTTTCATAAACCATTGACTGTATTTCCAACTAGGTAAGCATCATCTTTTATTTCAATTCACGATCATCATTATTTTCTTTATAATAATCACTTCCTCAACAACAACTCCCAATTTGATTTCATCAACAATCAATTATATGATTATCACATAATCATATCCCGCATATCTCTACATTACCATTACATATCACATAGTAACAATTTCACCAATATTATGATAATCTAGCAAATAATCCAACAACTAATTATATAAACAATCAATATACGAAAGCCACGGTATAATTAAAGCCAAGTCCACGTTCGCATTCAATAAACCAATATATATAATATATATACAATACTACACATATAGATATATATATATAAATCCAATTAGCTATACTTACCGTAAATCCCCAAAATACTTCGATTCGCGAGGGACTGCTCAACTCTCTATCTCGTCGTCACGTCCTATAATAAATTATAATACGTATAATCAATATATTTAATTTACCAAATAATTCATAAGAATTCACTTAATCAAACCCCTTATGTATTTATAACTATCATTTTTAATAACATTCGTAAATTATATTACCACTAAAACCTCCTTTCCCTAATTAATAACATAATATTTCTAAAATATAACATCCGAAGTATTTTTACGAATTTTCTGTCAATTTACCGTTGCTATACAATTTAATTAAGCAACAATACATAGAATTACATATTTGGTTAATCATTCCGATGGAATTGTATAAATTAACTATAAGGATAATTAAATCTAACAAATCTAATATTTTAATTACCCAACTATATCATTTTTATAGCAATTGTGATATTTAATTTGACACTAATATAAATAGCCAAAATCATAAAACACTCCGATTAAATAGTTCACCGCTCAATATAAACTCTATTTAATAAGCGGAGTAAATAAATAATATAATTATATAAATTATTATAATTTAAAATATAAATTTTTGTACCTGTTCGTTCTCCGCGAGAAATTGCAAATTTCTAACTGTTTGTGTTTTGGAATATGTGTTTGCTTGTATAAAATGTGTATGTGTTTTATTTTATAATGAGAAAGAACAAAAAGCCCACCGCCTCACACTTACAACTCTCTCTCTCTCTCTTCACTTTATATATATATGTATATTATATTATTATATACATAATATTATTATTATTATTTTATATATTTAATTAAACTTTTCTCAAAATACCCATTACGTCCTTTCTAATTTTCTAATTAATATAATTTGCTTTCAAATATTATTACGAACTCCAATTTAATCCGTTCAAGTTTTATTATATCCCAAATTCAATCTATAATTTTATTTACTAATTACATCTAAATTTCTAATAATTACCAATTAGTCTCCCAATTACATACAAAATTCTACGGACGTCACAGAAGGAATGACAGAGACACATGCACATTTATTCTTCCAATGCAAATTTAGTCGAAGATGCCTCACAGAAATTCGAAGAACGATACGATTCCTGTGGCCCAATAGAGAGTGGAAAGATGACATTACATGGGCTTCACAGAGATGGAGGGGTAAATACATCATCAACATGTCTTATAGAGCACTACTTGCATCATGTGTATACCACATTTGGAAGGAAAGAAACCTGAGACGATTCGATCACACCAAGAGGACGCCTACTACCATAGCATTACTGATCATTGAGGACATTAGACAGCGAATCCATAGCATCCCACTATCTAGATCAGTCAGTACACGTGCTTTATTTCGATTATGGCGAATCCCTTGGCCTGTCGAGGGATAAACCATTTGGTGATCATATTGTTGTACTTTACCAAATTTACTCAATGAAACTTACTTTTACCGAAAAAAAAATTTCTTTTTCCTTTTACATTAACTTGTTGTTATTATTACGCTTAGCAAATTTACCACACAAATGCATGGTCTAGTCCTACATTTCGGTCAAGTTTCATGGAATTCTGAGAACGTTCAAAATTTAGCTGTTTTGCTCGGTTTTATTAAAGCAAGTTCATTTTCCTTTTACACTAACTTGTAGTTATTATTAAGCTTTGAAAATTTACCACACAATTGCATGAATTTAAACCTACGTTTGGGTCAAGTTTCGTGGAATTCTGAGAACGTTCAAAATTTAGCTGTTTTGCACGACATTATTAAAGAAAATTCGTTTCCTGTTTACACTATCTTGTAGTTATTATTACGCTTAGCAAATTTACCACACAAATATATGGGTCTAGACCAACATTTGGGTCAAGTTTCGTGGAATTCTATGAACGTTCAATATTTAGCTGTTTTGCACGGTTTATTAAAGCAAGTTCGTTTTCGGGTAAATGTAATTTTCATTTACATTAACTTGTAGCTATTATTATGCTTAGCAAATTTACCACAATGCATGGGTCTAGACCTAAATTTGGGTCAAGTTTCATACAATTCTGATAACATTCAGAATTAAGTTGTTTTGCACGGTTTTGTTAAAGCAAGTTCATTTTCCCTTTTACACTAACTTTTAGCTATTGTTATGCTTAGAAAATTTACCACACAAATGCGTGGGTCTATTCCTACGTTTGGGTCAAGTTTGGTGGAATTCTGTTAATGTTCCAAATTTAGCTTTTTTGCACAGTTTTATTAAAGGAACTTTGTTTTCTTTTTACACTAACTTGTAGTTATTATTACACTTAGCAAATTTACCACACAAATGCATGGGTCTAGATCTACGTTCGGGTCAAGTTTCATGAAATTCTGAGAACGTTCAAAATTAAGTTGTTTTGCACGGTTTTATTAAAGCAAGTTCGTTTCCCTTTTACACTAACTTGTAGTTTCCCTTTTATACTAACTTGTAGTTATTATTACGCTTAGCAATTTTTCTTTTTGGTAAATATAATTTGCATTATGAAAATAATGGTACAGTACAACAGTTAATTGGTTTATCCCTCGACAGGCCAAGGGATACGCCAGAGTCTATAAAGAGCAACTGTACTAATGGAATTAGACATATTAATACTCAAAATCCTCTGTCTAACATCATCAACAATGAAGGAAGCCAAAACGTTTGCCGGATGCTCAATTTGCTGGAATCGTCTCAAGATTCTTTCTCGCCATATATGGTGGACGAGTGATCCAAGTAATGCTCGATCGGCTGCATTAATAATATGCTTTCCTCTCCATTTTCACATTGCCCATTTTACATCCCTTGCCCATTCCCGGTTGGGCCAAGGGACTCGATTAATCCGTCGAATAGCTGCAAGGCATAATCTACTGAAATGGCAAAAGGTGGGTATGTGTCTCCAATGCCTCCTCGTCACAAAGAATACACCCATCGAGATGTATGAGCCATGGTCTGTCGGTTGTCGGTAACTTTTTCCTGAATAGCCATCCATAAGATAAATGAATGGCGTGGAATCTTCGAAGACCCCGAAAGTAGTGAAGTCCAGCCTACTTTCTGTCCAGGTGGGCAAAAGAGTCGATAAAGGAGGGACTACCCAATTAATTGTTGTACTGAAAAAACAAGCTTTTGAGATGGAGCCTAAAAATTCTCTCTCTTCTCTCTCACACACTAAAACACATAACAAAACACACACTAACATCACCACTACCCAATCCTCGTTGGCCGGCGACCTGGGAGGCGGCGGCGACGCGTCGGAGGATGGCTGTGACGTGGAGGAGGATGGCGAGCAACATGGGGAGGTTGCCATGGTCGTGTTTCAAGGAGAGCCGCTACCGTTAGCCACGGAATTTGAGAAAACGGGTGGCCGGATGGAGGCGGAATCCGACGAGGTGTCATCTACGGGCTTCAGATTTGATATTGGAGATGGCAAGGGAAGTCCCATTGATGGAAAACTTGGAGTTTTTGCAGCGGGTTCGTCCCGCTCAAAACTAGGGTTTCGCGCAGCCATGGAATCCGAAAATTCTCTTGAGGAAGACGAAGCGACGCCCACTGATATGGAGGTTGTGGCTATGGCAGACGACAGCCGAACGAGTGGCGAGGGTGAAGGAGTCATGCCCATCGAAAAAGATCCAAACTTGGACGTAGAAGACGGAGATCTAGTGCGTCGACCTATTCTAGGGTTTGGCGGCGCAAATCTTAACGGAAGCGAACGATTGAAATCTTCATTCAATATGGCTGAGTTCCTTCGACTTGCACACAAGGTGATCGATAAAAACGACCATGAATCAACGGCAGCCCTTGAGGAACTTCGATTAAAATGGGAAATGCGATTTGGCAAAGTTTCCATTCCATGTTGCTTTCCGCCGGAGAAGATGATGTCAAGGACGAATGTAACTGATATCCCACCAACTCGTACGAGGCGCCAAGCCTACCGGAGTCTCCTGCCGATGACTACGATGGAGAAGACGACGGACACCGACGGGCTGCAACTTGGAAGGAATCCGATAATAGTAGCAGTGATTTCCGACGGTCTGATGATGAAGGAACCTCCACAGCCGGCGAAGAAAGTTGCTGGAAACCCTCTCCGGCGAACTGAGACGAATCTAACGCATTTTCCTGCGGTTTTGCCGGCGAGTGACGTGGATGGTGGTAGTGACGTGGTGCTTGGTTATGGGGACGTCGAAGCTGACGTGGAGCCCAACTCAGCGGCTGACTTGGCAGATGACAATGACTTGGCGCAAAGGTTGGATGGACATTCTGCTGACATCAGCATCGCTAGGGCTGATGTCAACAATGGGAGTGAGGACAGTAGGACAGTAGGACAATGTAAGCATTGATGCTGCTACTGATGTCATCAGTGATGCTGCTGCTGATGTCATCAAGGAAGTAGGAAAAAACAGCTCTTTGCCACCACAATGACAGTGAACGTGGAGTGCAACATGGCGAACGAAAAATCTTTTGTTGCTCCAGTCCAAACGGGATTGTACGTGGGTAACATTCCGTTGAATGCATACCCCGAACCAATTATTGATGATAAAATTGCGCATGCATTTAACCACTCAACGCGAAAGACCCTCAAGTTCATTGCTCCAACTCTACAAAATGGAGAGGTGATTCTGAGACCGACTTTAGACACTATCCGAAATGGGTCTAAACGATGGAAAACTACCGCGGTCGGATATTTTTTGGGGAAACGCCCATACTTTCACCATTTGAAGGAATACGCGGTATCAGTTTGGCCGGGTTTAAGAGAGGTAACTGGTACTACTAACGGTTTCTTTTTCTTCCAGTTTAAGTCAGTCGCAGTTATGGAAGATATTATTGAAGGAGGGCCATGGCTGTTCCAGGGGCAGCCTATTGTTCTTCAAAAATGGGAGCCGGGAATGGTTCTGAGGAAACTTAAACACACACAGGTTCCTGTCTGGATCAAATTGCGCCACCTTCCGGTGGAGTTGTGGACAGAGGAGGGACTCAGCATAGTGGCTAGTGGAGTGGGTAAACCTTTATACCCGAATGCGATCACGAGAGCATGCACAAGACTGGATTTCGCTCGTGTATGCGTTATGCTGGATGTGAATTCGAAAATGCCAAAGCACATTATTATTATGACACCGGATGAGGAAGGAGGAGAATTACCGTGCAAAATTGATGTGGAGTATGAATGGCTACCCCCGAGGTGCACCAGTTGTATGACATTGGGACACTCAGCCAAGGAGTGCATTGTCAACAACTATCAAACTACCGGTTAATGTGTATTTACCGAAAGTGGGAGCACTGCGAGGACCAAAAGTGACTGAAAGAACAAGAGACCTCACACTGTGGAGAAGCAGATAGAAGACCGTGGTACCCGTCCAACTGCAGCGGGACCCAATCGGGAAGAGAGAGGTAAAGATATCGTAACTTTTAACTCTTTCGATGCGCTACATTAACTAGATAGTGCAGAAGGTTTCATCAAGGGGTCCTAAGCGAAGCAACCCCGTACCTGGGGACCCATGTTAAACCTTGCCATATGGAACGTACGTGGCCTGAACAAGAGGGATCATCAGCTAGCGGTCAAGGATATCATTGCTGAGTTCAGGTTACACTTTATTGGTCTCTTAGAAACACGTGTTCGCATTAATAACTGTGCTAGTATCCAATCATTTTTGATACCTCATTGGAAATGGTTTATGGATTATGACAATATTGGAAATCGGATATGGATTGCTTGGGATTATAATTACACTGATGTGGATATTATTGAGGTGGGAAACCAGTTTATACACTACCGTGCCACTATTAGAGCATTACAAGAGTATGTTGATATTACTATTGTGTATGGTGCTACTGAGGTCTCTGATAGGCGAGAATTATGAGCCTCTCTAGAATCCCTAGCTGTCCAATGCATTAATACTCCCTGGCTGGTTGGAGGTGACTTCAATGCAGTCAGGGATCTCAGTGAGGTCTATGGTACGTCGGGAGATATTAGAGTGGCGATGGAGGAATTTAATACATGCCTACAGAATACTGCACTTTTGCCATTACCGATGCAGGGTGAATAGTACACATGGCATAATCGTAGTGCTAGCCCTCGCAACTTGTGGAAGCGACTTGATTGTATGCTAACCAATGATACATGGACTTTGCGGTTTCCATCAGTATTCTACCAATGCCTCACTCCACGGACATCGGATCACTCGCCGATGGTTGTTAATGGGGATAATCAGCAGCGATTTGGAGGTATGTTCCGGTTTGACAACTTCCTTACTCTCTCACCAGATTTTATTCCTAGCGTGCAGAGTATATGGCAGCAACAAATAGTGGGAGTGCCTATGTTCTCAGTGACCCGAAAACTCAAGGCACTCAAACCTATTTTTCGAGAACAGAGGAGAAATAAAGGGGATCTTTCTCACAATGTTGAGTTGGCAAGGGGGTTCCTGGAGCAGGCGCAAGGGTTGGTAAGCTCGCACAGACAAGATGAGCTTATTCTTCTGTTGGAGCACTGCAGTTGACTTGTGTATGCAAAGGCGGCCGAATTAGAGAGGATCATGCTACAGCAGAGGGCAAAGATGGAATGGATGAAGGGTGGTGACCAGTGCTCCAGAGTGTTCTTTCGTAAAATTGCCAGCTAGACGAATCTTGCAAATTAATGATGCCCAAGGAACTACAATTTTGGGGTAAGTGTAATTTTCCTTAAGAAGAAAGTATAGTACAACAGTGTCCATCATTAGGTGCTTCCCTCGACAGGCCAAGGGATACGCCACAGTCTATACAAGGCACATGTGCTAATAGAGCTAGGAAGCTTAATACTGAGTATACGTTGCCGAACATCCCCAAGGAACTACAATTACGGAACCAAATGCAGTCATACAAGAATTCATATCCTATTATCAATCCTTACTAGGGGGAGACAGGCGTCAGAGGGTGATGGACCTTCGGTTTCTTCGGCCTTGGGCGAGACATTTCATAACAACTGAGGAGACAGGCCACCTACTTGAACCGTTTAGTGTAGAGGATATAAAAAAAAGCCATTTTTGACATCGGCGAGGATAGAGCACCTGGACCTGATGGATATTCATCAGGATTCTATAAAAACGCCTGGCCGGTGGTGGGACAGAAGATAACGAAGGCAGTACTGGAGTTCTTCGCTATGGGGAAGCTTCTTAAGCAGATTTTTTTTTTCGGTAAAAGTAAGTTTCATTGAGTAAAAATGGTACAGTACAACAATATGGTTCCCAAATTGTTTATCCCTTGACAGGCCAAGGGATTCGCCATAATCTAAATAAAGCACGTGTATTGACTGATCTAGAGAGGGAGATGCTATGGATTCGCTGTCTAATGTCCTCAATGATCAGTAATGCTATGGTAGTAGGTGTCCTCTCGGTGTGATCGAATCGTCTCAGGTTTCTTTCCTTCCAAATGTGGTATACACATGCTGCACAGCTATACGACACCATATTCGATTTGCTTGGCCCAATCGTGAGTGGACAAGAGACGTGGAATGGGCATCGAGGAAGTGGAGGGGGAAGCATATTGTTAATGTTGCTTATCGAGCATTACTTAGTGCATGCATTTACCATATATGGTGAGAGAGGAATCTGAGACGATTTGAGCACACTCATCGGCCGGAAGCTATATTAGCTACCTGCATCATTGAAGACGTCAGACAGAGGATAATTAGTATTAATCTTTCCAGTTCTATTAGTACATGTGCACTCTATAGACTTTGGCGTATCCCTTGGTCTGTTGGGGGTACCACCATTTGACCATTTGATTGTTGTACTCTGTACTCTGTACTTGTACTCTGTACTGTTTACCTATTTTTTTAATGAAACTTACACTTACCCAAAAAAAAAAGTAGTGCTCTATAAGACATGTTGATTATGTGTTTACCCCTCCATCTCTGTGAAGCCCATGTAATATCAGCTTTCCACTCTCTATTGGGCCATAAGAATCGTATTGTTCTTCGAATTTTCATGAGACATCTTCGACTAAATCTGCATTGGAAGAATAAATGTGCATGTGTCTCTGTCAGTCCTTCATTGCATAGGACACATGGTCCAAGGTGAGCAAGCCATGGTTTGTCTGTTGTAGCCAACTTGCCTTGGATGGCGAGCCATAGAATAAATTTGTGACGTGGGATTTTGAGTGATCCCGAAAGTAGTGAAGACCAGCCTACTTTCGGTCCTGGTGGGTCAAATAACTCATAAATAGCCTGTGTTGTTGGTCGATCATTCTCAAATCTCCAAATTATACGATCTTCCCCTCCAAAAATAGTGGGTAGAGCATGTGTGATCTCCAAACACTCAATATCCGTGATAAGGGGCCACTGCCATACTCCTTCATGAATCACCGTGCTTAGTCTGGATGACTCATCTAATCCAAGAAGCCTCGATCCTCGTGGGAAGGTGTCACAAAGTGGGCCAAGATGGTGCCATGGATCATGCCACAAGAAGAAATTTCTCCCATCTCGAATACGGTAGTCTACCATGGTTCGGAGAAACATCCGTAATCGAAGTATTTTCCTCCATCCCCATGAGCCGCCATGGTCCGTAATCGTCTAAATAGAGGTGTGTTGTAGGCGTCCCTGGTACAGCCATTCAACCCAAATCGATGTCCTGTCGCATCTAATGACATCACATAGTTTTTTTGTCATCAATGCATGGTTCAAGGTATTGATATCCTTGAATCCAAGTCCTCCCTCCTCCTTAGGTCGGCATATATCTTTCCAAGCAACCTTGGCATAGCCACTATTCGTCGTTCCCTTCCACAAGAAAGTTCGCAACCTTTTCTCAATTTCATTAATAACTTTCTTAGGTAATATAAATGCCGATGCCCAATAAAGACTCAGTGATATAAGTACAGATTTAATAATTTGTACTCTACCAGCATAAGATATAGTGGTACCTTCCCATCCAGC
>NW_011628208.1:27488-32115 GCF_000512975.1 Sesamum indicum
TGAGCGAGATATAATCAAGTGGCTTTTCTGTACGTTCAGTCTAAGACCCGACCATTCAGCAAAACGATCCAGACCTGCTTTAAAGATTCTTAGAGAGTCCATATCAGCACGGCAAAATAGTATCACATCATCAGCAAACCCCAACTGAAAGATCCTAGCTGCCTCGCATTTCCAATGATAGGAAAATATCTCTTCCTGATCAATCAACTGTAGCAAACCCAAGTGTAGGACTTCCATCGCAAGCACAAATAGGTAGGGTGATAAAGGGTCACCCTGTCGAAGTCCTCTGGCTCCTCGAAAGAATCCATGGGGCTTCCCATTTAGTCCAACAGAGAATGAAGGTGTTGTCACACACTCCTCGATCCACTTCACAAAAGTAGTAGGGAATCCAAACATCTCCATAACTGCTATCAAGAAATCCCACTCCACTGTGTCGTATGCCTTCCGGATGTCAACTTTCAGAGCACATCTAGGAGGTAGACGAGTCTGGTTATATCCCGTAAAGAGTTCCTGTGCTAGCATGATGTTATCTCCAATGCTTCGTCCCGGCACAAAAGCCGCTTGGCATGGGCTGATCAGTTTGTCCATTATCACACTCAACCTTTGGACAATGAGCTTTGCAATGATCTTATAAATCGCATTACAACATGCAATGGGTCGAAAATCACTAACTGTCATAGGGGAATGTACTTTTGGTATGAGCGCCAAAAGTGTAGTATTTATCTGCTTCAAAAGTCGGCCTGTACTAAAGAAGTCCAGTACTGCCGAAGTCACCTCCTGTCCAACTATAGGCCATGCTGCTTTGAAGAAGCCCGATGAGTATCCGTCCGGGCCAGGGGCCTTGTCCTCATCAATGTCAAAAACCGCCTGTTTGACATCTGCTGGTGTGAATGGTAACAGTAAAGTGGTAGATTCCTCATTACTCAAAATGTGCCTAGAGCCCACGGTGAGAAATCGAATGTCATTACCTGTTCTTAAGCAGATTAATAGCACAATATTGACGGTTATCCCCAAGGTACACTCTCCCACATCTGTTGCAGATTTTCGCCCTATCTCCTGCTGTAACGTACTTTATAAAAATCATTGCTAAACTTATTGTCCAAAAATTGAGTGTGGTATTGGACAAGATTATCAGCCCCTGCCAGGCAGCGTTTGTCCCTGGCCGAAGCATAGGGGACAATGTTATGTTAGCACAGGAACTCTTCACTGGTTACAATCAGGCCCGACTCCCACCGAGATGTGCTTTGAAAGTTGATATTCGAAAGGCGTATGACACTGTCTAGTGCTTCAGCTATTCGGTTTCCCAGAGATGCTTAGACGATGGGTTGAGGAGTGTATCAGCTCATTCGAATAAGCTTTCAGCAAACTCCGTGCTTTTTCCTGTCATCGAATTTAACAGGAATGATCCATTCACTTTGTTTGAGAAAATCTTGAATGGATACTTGACTTTGTCCATCTCTGTGAGACAAACCCATAGTCCACAAGCTCTCCTGGTAGAGATACTATCTTCACTAATGGCTGATACCAAGGGAGCTTGTCCTGAGGTAGCTTTGATTTTGTTGAAAGCTACCATATCTGGTCTCTGCAGCTTCATGAAATGGAATGCTGGATGGGACCCCTTTCTTGTAGTTTCTGGAGCTACTAAAATAAATTTTATCTCCAAAACATCACCTCTCTTCAAGTGGGGGTTGTTTTGCCATGAATCAAAGACCGCCCCACTAATCCACTCCGAAAGTTTTGAAATTTTCGAAAAACTCGGTGACATAGTATGAACTGAAGCAAGAGCTCCAAAATCATACCATTCTTTTGCCAAAAGGGGTCATTAAAGATATTGAGAAGCGATTGCGAGCTTTCTTATGGAGAGGTACCGGAAATAGTGGATACCCTAAAGTTGCGTGGAAGGAGATTTGCAAACCGAAGGAGGAGGGAGGGCTTGGCCTTAAGGATATGGGAACTCTTAATCGATCATTGATGTGCAAAAAGCTATGTGAAGTCATCCGATGTGATAGGACTTCTATCTGGGTCGAGTGGCTGCGGCATGGCAGACTTCGAGATGATTCGATATGGTCTATCCCGGAGAATCGTGGACCATGGGGATGGAGAAAAATGTTGAGGTTGAGAGGCTGGTTACGCTCAGTGGTGGAATATCGTATTGGTGATGGAAGTGATTTTTTCTTATGGAAGGATCCCTGGCATCACCTTGGACCCCTCCTTGACAGATTTCTGCGGGGACCAAACAGTCTGGGATTGCATGAGTCTACCATGTTAAGCTCGGTTATCTGTGAGGGCCATTGGCACTGGCCATTGATCACAGACATGGAATGCGTGGAGATTACACATGTGCTGCCTCAGATCCATGGGGGTACAGATCGTATTATATGGAAAGGTTCGAGTCGGAAACCCACTACCCAGGAGTTTTATCGGGCTATGATATCAGCAGGACCGAAAGTAGGTTGGATTTCACTACTTTTGGGTTCTTTAAAGATCCCGCGACATTTATTTATCCTTTGGCTAGCTATCCTGGAGAAGCTCGCAACGACGGATAAACCATGGCTCTCCCATCTAGGGTGCTGCGTGCTGTGCAATGAAGACATGGTGGAGTCACATAACCACCTGTTTTTCCACTGCAGATTTAGTAGGAGATGCCTCATTAGTATTCGGCGCATTGTACGATTCCAGTGGCCTAATAGGGATTGGGTCAGTGATATTGAATGGGGAGCAAGAAAATGGCGTGGGAAGCACATCATCAATATATCCTACCGATGCCTGCTTGGATCGTGTGTATACCATATTTGGAGGGAGAGAAACCTGAGACGTTTTGAGCACGAGGAGAGACCCCCGAGCGTAGTGGGCAACTTAATAGTAGAAGATGTTCGACAACGTATACTCAGTATTAAGCTTCCTAGATCTATTAGCACATGTGCCTTGTATAGACTGTGGCGTATCCCTTGGCCTGTCGAGGGAAGCGCCTAAAGAGGGACTCTGTTGTACTATACTTTCTTTTCTTTAATGAAAATTACACTTACCCAAAAAAAAAAGAGTCGATAACACAAATGCTTGGGTCTAGACCAACGTTTGAGACAGGTTTCGTCGACATATCGCCTCCATGAATCTGAGGTAGTGTATATGTGATTTGGAGGCATTCCAGATCCGTGATGAGGGGCCAGTGCCATTGGCCCCCATCAATGACCGAAGAAAGCTTAATGGAGTCTTCAAGCCCAAGTAAGTTCGGTCGACGTGGAAATCTAGGAAGCAGGGGTCCAAGTTGATGCCATGGATCCTTCCAAAGATAGAAGGTCTCCATCTCCAATACGAAGCTCCACCATTGGTTGGATATAGCTGTGAAGACGAAGCAACTTTCTCCAACCCCACGATCCTCCCTGTTCGCCAACTGTCCATATGGAGTTATTTTGTAATCGTCCGTGTTGCAACCACTCAACCCAGATAGATGTTCGGTCACATCTAATGACATCGCACGATTTCTTTGTCATTAAGACACGATTAAGAATACCAATATCTTTAATTCCTAGACCCCCTTCTTCTACCGGTTTGCAAACATCTTTCCACGCTACTTTGGCATATCCCGTCATTGAGGTTCCTTTCCATAGGAATGTTCGTAGGTGTTTCTCCACTTCCTTAATGACAGCCTTCGGTAAGATAAATGCAGATGCCCAATGCAAGCTCAGTGTTGAAAGTACAAATTTGATGATTTGTACCCGCCCAACATATGATAATGATATTCCTTCCCATCTAGTAATACGTGCATCAATTTTAGATACAAGTGGTTGACAATCGGAAATAGACAATCTAGATGAGAGTAGAGGGAGACCCAAGTACCTCATCGGGAGATGCCCTTCTTGAAAGCCCAGCACTGCTAGCATCTGTTCTTTCCTATCTTGTGCAGACCGGGAAATAATTAGGTGACTCTTTTGTACATTCAACCGGAGGCCTGACCACTCCACAAACCTGTCCAGTCCCATCTTGAACACTCGGATAGAGTCCATATCAGCTCTGCAGAAAAGTAGGAGATCATCTGCAAAACCCAACTGGAATACCCTAGCTGGCTCACACTTCCAATGGTAGGTGAATTGCATGTCCTGTCCCAAATGTAAACTTCCATGACAAGCACAAAAAGGTAAGGAGATAAAGGGTCTCCTTGTCGTAGACCTCTCGCTCCATTAAAAAACCCGTGAGGTTTTCCATTGAGACCAATCGGAAATGAGGCCGTCGTAATGCACTCCTCAATGCATCTAATGAATGTAGTTGGAAAGTTGAAGAACTGTAAAATCGCAACAAGGAAGTCACACTCGACTGTGTCATAGGCCTTACTAATATCCACTTTAAGTGCACATCTTGGGGGAAGGTGTATCTGGTTATAGCCTGTGAACAGTTCCTGTGCTAACATAATGTTGTCCTCAATGCTTCTTCCCAGGATGAAGGCTGCTTGGCAGGGACTGATTAACTTGTCCAGAACCACACTCAACCGTTGGACAAGCAGTTTAGCAATGACCTTATATAAAACATTGCAGCATGAGATTGGTCTAAAATCATTGACAGACATAGGAGTATGTACCTTGGGGATCAATGCCAAAAGTGTGGAGTTAACTTGTTTAAGGAGTTTCCCCGT
>NW_011628208.1:32535-37747 GCF_000512975.1 Sesamum indicum
CTAGCCGGCAGCAATGTTCCAGAAAAAGGAAGAGCTCATTCTGCCTGTCTGAACTCACCAAGTTTTGTGCCTCTTCAAGGAATCCCTTCGCTAATTGGACATTGAGAGTCAAGTCTCCCTTATTCCTCCTCTGCTGTCTGAAGACTGGTTTGAGGGCTTTTAGTTTACATGACACTGCATACATAGGCACGCCAACCACCTCATGCTGCCAAATATTCTGTACACTAGGGATAAAATCAGGCGAATGGGTTAGATAATTATCAAATCGAAACATACCTCCATTTTGTTGTTGTGAATCCCTATATAAGACTAAAGGTGAGTGGTCAGAAGTCCGGGGGCGTAAGGCAATGATATGACGATGTAGGAAACCTCGCAAGCCAACGATCATTAATAAGAATCCAATCCAGTCGCTTCCATAGATTACGTGTGGTCGTACTGCAGTTGTGCCATGTATACCATTCACCTTGCATAGGTAGTAGCAATAACCCGGCCTCCTGAATGCCAGCATTAAGTTCTTCCATGGCCATCCTTATATCTCCCGAAATGCCACCTACCATTAAGATCACGGATTGCGTTGAAATCCCCCCCCCCACCAGCCATGGATCATCCGTATATTGTTGGGCCACTGTCCCTAATGTGGTCCATAGGGCTCTCCAATCAATCACCTCAGATGCACCATAAACAATAGTAATAATAAAAACTTCATTATCAGTCTTACTAGTAACACGACAGTGCATAAATTGTTCCCCTGATTCAAGTACATGTACGTCAATAATATTTTCATCCCAAGCAAGCCATATACGGTTTCCAATAGAGGCATAATCTACAAACCATTTCCATTGAGGAAGCAGAAATGACTGAATAGGCATAACATTATTTAATCGAACACGAGTTTCCAAAATACCCAAAAAATGTAACCTGTATTCAGAGACAAGGTCCTTTAATGCGAGTTGATGGTCCCTTTTTTTTCGATAATGGTAAATTTCATTAATGAAAAATATGGTACAGTACAACAATTAATTGGGTAGTCCCTCGATAGGCCAAAGGATACGCCATAGTCTATAAAGAGCACATGTACTAATCGAACTGGAAAGATTAAGGCTCAAAATCCTCTGCCTAACATCGTCAATAATATGAGAAGCCAATACATTAGGCGGGTGTTCACTTTGCTGGAACCGTTTGGAGTTTCTTTCTCGCCACAAATGGTAAACCAATGACTCAAGTAATGCTCGGTATGCTGCATTGATGATATGCTTCCCTCTCCATTTTTTTACTGCCCATTCCACATCCATTGCCCATGTGCGATTGGGCCAATCTAATCGAATTATTTCCCGTATGGCTATAAGGCATCTTCTGCTAAATCGGCATCGGAAGAATAAGTGATTATGTGTCTAAGTTGTTTCTTCATCACATAGAATACCGCGGACGTTCCACGCAGCAATGTTCAACATGGATCACTACTGACGGGGCTGCTAATGTTAGGACCCCTAGTTGGCTCTTCTGCGTCATCTAGCAAATGTAAAGCATCAAAGGCATCATATATAACCACTTCCTTACCCTTATCGCTATGTTTGGATACATTGCGTTCTACATGAACATCATTCGCCTCTCGTCTCGATGTCTCATCAGCCGTATGGTTTAATGAACTGCTTTCCTTTTCAGGGGCGGTTGGTTGGGGGAGAATGGCAGCTTTTTGTACGTAAACAGCTATCGGTGGCTTTGTCGGTTTGTGAGGTTTGTTCAATGTACAATCCTTAGCTGAATGCCCCATCGTCATACAATCCGTGCATTTTGAGGGGAGCCATTCGTATTCAACATCAACCTTGCAAGGTGTCTCCCCACCATCTTCATCCAGTGTCATGATGATAATATGTTTTTCAATCTTTTGTGTTACATCAATCATCACGCATACACGAGCAAAGTCCAATCTCGTGCATGCTCTTGTTATTGCATCCGGGTAAAGAGGCTTACCCACTCCACTTGCAACAGTGCTCAGTCCTTCCGTCGTCCAGAATTCCATCGGAAGGTGGCGAAGTTTAATCCAGACCGGCACTTGTGTATGCTTCAGCTTTCTCATAGCCATCCCTGGTTCCCACTTCTGAAGCACAATCGGCTGCCCCTGGAATAGCCACGGACCCCCTTCTATCACTTCTTGCATATCAATTACAGTTTTAAATTGGAAGAAAAAGAAACCATTTACTATTGTTGTAACCTCCCGTAATGCCGGCCAGACCGATTGAGCATATTCTTTTAGGTGATGATAATACGGTCATTTCCCCAAAAAGTAACCCACTGTTGTTGATTTCCATCGTTTGGACCCCTCGCGTATAGTATCTATTGAAGGTCGTACCACAACTTCCCATTTCCATCTTTGGGGCTATGTAGGATAATGTTTTGCGGGATGAATTGTTGAAATCACGAGCAATTTTATCATCAAGAATTAAGTTGGAATTAGCGTGCAGTGGTATATTACCGACAAATAATCCCGTAGAAGTTGAAGCAATTTTAGGGGCAAAAAATCTATTTTTTTCCACTTTATTGCTGACATCATCGCCTGCATCAGCATTTGTGTCATGTCCCCTATCAGCGATGACCTCAGCACCTGTGTCATGTCCCATGTTGGCGATGATGTCAGCACCTGTGTCATGCCCCATGTCAGCGGTGACGTCAGCGATTGCGTCATCCCCCACGTCAGTAGATTCCGGCGCCATCTCCATTCTCGCCGGCAAAACATCGTTTTCTGCTGTCGCCAGCCAGATCTCCGTCAGAGTGGTCGGAAAAGAACCAGAAACTGAACCAACAACTGTTGGCATCGTTTCCGTACTGTTTTGCTCACCAAACTGCGCGACGACGGATTAACAGACTGCAGCTCTATTCGTTTTTCCGTTGTTCGATCCCCTAACGCCGACTGCATAAGGTTTCTCCATGCCCGACGTGGTACCGACGCTATCGTCGGAAAACATCGCACGACAACCTTCTTCCCAAATCTCGATTCCCATTTTGATTTCAATTCTTCAAGGACAACATTGATTCATTATCACCTGCGTCGATTACAGATTGGGCAAGACAAATGAACTCAACCATGTTGAACAAGCCCCTTTTTTGTCCGCCATTGTTGTTCTGCGATGGTGCGTCACCTAACCCTAGATTTGGGCGGCGCACAGTATCCTCCAAAGTCGCGTCCAAGTTCGTACCTTTTTCCATTGGTAAGTCTTCCCTAACATCAGAAACCCGAACGCCGTCATCATCCATGGCTGAAACGTCCAGTGTCGTTTCGTCTTCCTCATGCGCTCGTTCAAATTCTTCGGTGGGGCGAAACCCTAATCCTAGGGATGAAGAACCAATGCGTAAATCAATGTCGTTCCCGGCTAGAATGACTCCATTTCCTTCCCCAAAACTGTGCGAGTGCGAACGATGGAATTTCTCGCCTATTTCGACCTCCAAACCGCCTCTCCTCACCTCGTCTTTACGCTTAGCAAATTTACCACACAAATGCATGGGTCTAGTCCTACGTTTGGGTCAAGTTTCGTAGAATTCTGAGAACGTTCAAAATTTAGCTTTTATGCACGGTTTTATTAAAGGAACTTCGTTTCCTTTTTACACTAACTTGTAGTTATTATTACACTTAGCAAATTTACTACACAAATCCATGGGTCTATATCTACGTTTGGGTCAAGTTTCATGGAATTCTGAGAACGTTCAAAATTAAGCTGTTTGGCACGATTTTTTTTTTTTTTGGGTAAGTGTAATTTTCATTAAGAAGAAAGTATAGTACAACAGTGTCCCTCATTAGGCGCTTCCCTCAATAGGCCAAGGGATACGCCACAGTCTATACAAGGAACATGTGCTAATAGAGCTAGGAAGCTTAATACTAAGTATAAGTTGCCAAACATCTTCTACTATTAAGTTGGCCACTACACTCGGGGGCCTCTCCTCGTGCTCAAAACGTCTCAGGTCTCTCTCCCTCCAAATATGGTATACACACGATCCAAGCAGGCATCGGTAGGATATATTGATGATGTGCTTCCCACTCCATTTTCTTGCACCCCATTCAACATCACTAACCCAATCCCGATTAGGGCACTGGAATCGTACAATGCGCCGAATACTACTGAGGCATCTTCTACTAAATCTGCAGTGGAAAAACAGGTGGTTATGTGACTCCACCATGTCTTCATTGCACAGCACGCAGCACCCAAGATGGGAAAGCCATGGTTTATCCGTCGTTGCGAGCTTCTCCAGGATAGCTAGCCAAAGGATAAACAAATATCGCGGGATCTTTAAAGAACCCGAAAGTAGTGAAATCCAACCTACTTTCGGTCCTGCTGGTATCATAGCCCGATAGAACTCCTGGGTAGTGGGTTTCCCACTCGAACCTTTCCATATAATACGATCTGTACCCCCATGGATCCGAGGCAGCACGTGTGTAATCTCCACACATTCCATGTCTGTGATCAATGGCCAGTGCCAATGGCCCTCACAGATAACCGAGCTTAACATGGTAGACTCATGCAATCCCAGACTGTTTGGTCCCCGCAGAAATCTGTCAAGGAGGGGTCCAAGGTGATGCCAGGGATCCTTCCATAAGAAAAAATCACTTCCATCACCAATGCGATATTCCACCACTGAGCGTAACCAGCCTCTCAACCTCAACATTTTTCTCCATCCCCATGGTCCACGATTCTCCGGGATAGTCCATATCGAATCATCTCGTAGTCTGCGATGCCGCAGCCACTTGAACCAAATAGAAGTCTTATCACATTGGATGACTTCACAGAGTTTTTTGCACATCAATGCACGATTAAGAGTTCCTATATCCTTAAGGCCAAGGCCTCCCTCCTCCTTCGGTTTGCAAATCTCCTTCCATGCAACTTTAGGGTATCCACTATTTTCCGTACCTCTCCATAAGAAGGCTCGCAATCGCTTCTCAATGTTTTTAATGACCCCTTTTGGCAAAATAAATGCTGAAGCCCAATAGACACCCATAGCCACAAGAACAGACTTAATGATTTGTACCCTGCCGGCATATGACAGTGCCAATCCCTCCCAACCATTGATCCGTGTATCGATCTTACTCAGTAATGGTTGGAAGTCGGCGATAGATAATCGAGAAGAGATCAATGGTAGACCCAGATACCTCTTCGGTAAGTGGCCTTCCTGAAACCCCAACACCGCAAGTAGCTCCTCTCGTATATTCTGGGCTGATCGGGAT
>NW_011628209.1:0-7712 GCF_000512975.1 Sesamum indicum
TGTTTGAGCAGTTAGTGTGATTATTAAAATGTTAATTCCTACTTATTTGTATAGGTATAAAAATACAGTTTTTGTCTTGTAATTTATGAGGGGCTGTGATTTTTTGTCCTACAGAAGTTATGATAATTTGTTTTTACAAGACTAAAATTATAAAAATTATAGAATTAATAGAATTAAAATTACTAAAATAATTAGTGTTATCAATAAAATATAAGTAAAAATACTATGGGTGAGTAGGTGGATATATATGTACACATATATATCTGGAGTTCTTGAAGAAAGTTGAAAATTAAATCAAATTATTCGCGATTGCACTTGAGGTTGATGTATAAATTTGTAATACGGATATATTAGTATAATATGACTAACACAAATTGTGATTGCATGTTAATTTTTATGATATCTATAAAAGCGTATTAATCATCGCTATATTCTTGAATATGAACGAGGAATAAGATTTGTGATTAATTCTTGTAACATTTATCTAAGTTAATAAAACTCATATACGTATATTTATGGTGCTTCCATCAATGAAATATTTAGTCCTAGTTACCAAATTAAACATTATTTATAGAATTATTTTGAAATATAATCCTACTCATATCAATTTAAAGCTCATGTCAGTACAATTAATATGTCAAGAAAAGTTGCAAATTGTCTTAATTATAAATGTGAATATATTAATGATGTTTGTATCAATAAAGTATAATATAGTCTTGTGCGAACGTATTTATACCAAGTAAAAATTCATGTTCCGTGTATTTATTATGATCATCAAGTGAAAAATCGTGTACGTGCAATTACTGTGGTGTCTTGCATATGAACAATTAGTATGATCAACAAAATTATGTAGTTCTACTTATATACTGAGTTAAAATTCATGGCTGTAGAATTAGTATGAAAGCAAGAATATTCAATGCTTTGATCAACGAAATATATATGTAATCCCATTTATACTAATTAAAACTCATGCCCGTGCGATTAGCATGATCTACAATAAATATATTTAATCCTATTTGCAGCTAGTTAAAAGTTGCCGATACATTTAGTACGATCAACAAAAGATGTAATCCCTACTTGTTATAATTTGTAGCCTATTGACTTATTAAAAGGCGGACCTTGGCAGCCCAATTACCTGACCCACTTGGCGGCCCACAACCGACCTGGTAACCCGACCCATCCAATCTACCTACTTATATCACACCCCTAGCCCTAAATTTCAGTTTCCCTCTTATTTGTTTTTTCTGCGTTGACTACTTCCTCTCCTCTCCGAATCCTCTCTGTGATTTTCTGCCTTCTGTTCTCCGAGAGCCATGGCCATTTTCATAAACAAATCTAATGGTTTAGGAAAGCCACCAAGGTTTTCCTTCTCTACCACTGTTTTCACCCCTTTAAATAGGGGATTCTCCCTTTCGGCTAAAACATGAATCAAGCTGTTTATCTCCTTCACCATTCGCTAAAGTTCTTTGTGAAATATTTTGTAGGGGTCTCTATGACCGTGTGATACTGAGATCTGAGTGATCAGAGTTGTGGTCGGGTTGTTGGTTTGTACAGTTACCGTGAGTCGGTTCATTGTGGAAACAGTGCCTTGTGACCGTATTCCTTTATCGAGATATTGGATCTAGCTGCTTTAAGCATGTTAATCACTATACTGTTGATTTAATTATTTCATTATTTCTTTCATTTGTTATTATCATTTAAGTTGTATATTGGCCTGTAATAATCGTATGGTGTTTCGTACTCCAATTTTTGTAATAGTTGGATAGGATTTTCTAGTGATTTCCGCTCTATACTACTCAAACTAAATTTATACTCACTTCCATATGAGTATGATCAATGAAGGAGGTAATCCATACTCAAAATAAATTTATACTTACTTCCATATGATGCTTCTACATATGTATGAACAAAATTTATAATTTTGACAATTTTAGTAATTTATATTAGCTGTTCAAACACTAGTTTAATTTGTATAAGTAGAGATAATAAATTTTGTTCGTACATATGTAGAAGCATCATATGTAAGTAAGTATTAATTTAGTTTGAGTACGGATTATATCCTTCGTTGATCATACTCATATGGAAGTGAGTATTAGATTCGTTTGAGTAGGAATTACATCTTTTGTTGATCGTACTAAATGTATCGGAAAGTTTTAACAAGTCGCAAATAGGATTATGTATTTTCTTTTTGACGTGCATAGGGATAAAGTAAATCAAATTATTCGTGAATGCATTTGAGATACATGAATAAATGTATAATGTGAATATATTAATATAAGATGACTAACACGAATTATGATCGCATGTTAACATTTATGATATCCATAAGAGCATATTAATCATTGCTATATTCCTGAATATTAACGAGGAATAAGTTGTGTGATTAATTCCTGTAACATATAATGAAGAATTCATGTAAAATAATTCAGGAAACTAAATTACTACTGCATACAATAGCGTTATTACAAAACTAAAACAAAATAAACTAAAATAAATGGATCAATCAGTAACATCAACGGATGGATACTGCAACTTAATTACTTTCATATAATTCATGGACCACAAAATGTCCAAATACATGAATCAATTTCATATAGTAACAATTACAAGAATAGTATAATTAACATTCAGAATTTGCTCCAATAAATTTCAGTAAATCTAAATAAGAGATAAAATCTGTAGAACACATTTATTAACGTTAAATTAATATCGATTTTGTCATTATAATATATATTTTTTTCATATATAGTAGGTTGACAAATTAATGAGGATACTTTTTGAGATTCAAAATTCAATTTTGTAAACTCACTTGACTTTACTCAAAAGCAAATCCTACGTAAGATATGGATAATCACTACGTACTTTCTCATTATCTTTTAATTTCTCATAATTTTTTTCTCATTCAATATTGTAAAATTACTCATTATACATCCCAAGAATAATTTTTTGCAAAAAATAATTATCGATGGATTTATTGCATCTCTTATGGTACCTGCACAGTGTAGATTTTGACATCTTAATTATGATTAGTATTTGTATTATCTTTTTACGACAGCTTCGCAATAATTAATGATTCTTTTCCTATTCCGTAAATACAGTAAAAAATACTGTAATTTGGACAGAGCCTTACTCATGATTTATTTGAATTGTTATATAGTAAGTGAATAGGGATAGGGGTGTAGTTATTACCATGAATGGCTTGATTTGTTCTACATTATGTGTACGTATGTGTGTATAAATACCCCCCTACACATCCTATGTTTCTTCCATGTTTCAACAATTGTCCAGGTAATTTCTTTCACATCAATGAAACTTGTTCGTGATTCTCTCTAGAGCATACAAATGTTTGAAGTTTTTCTTCAAACAAATCGTTTTGAAGAAGAGAAATTAATCCAAGAGTTGAGAAGGGCTTGTTACTCTATGATAGATAGATATTCTAAAATAGTAGATTGTATTTGGTACAAGTTTAGTTTTAGAGTATTCTAACACGTGTCCTTTTTCTTTTTTTATTTGTGTGATGAAATTGACAGGTGTTAGAAAAAGTAAAAGTAATTACCAATTAAAATGTCGATCTCCGCTTGGAAGCCAGCACAATCTAGCATGACAAACTTTTCAATTCGGGGCATGATGAAGAAGCACCAAGGGAAGGATAAGGTGGTGGTGGTATTGGGTGCCACTAGCACAGGCAAATCGCGCCTGGCGATAGACCTGGCCACCCGTTTCGAGGCAGAGGTCATCAACTCCGACAAAATTCAGTCTACAAGGGCCTTGACATAGTAACCAATAAGGTGAGCAATGAGGAATGCCATGGCGTGCCGCACCATTTGCTCGGAATCATTGATCCCGAGGTGGATTTCACTGTACATGATTTTGTGCATCACGCATTGCTGGCTACTGATGCCATCGTACAAATGAATCGGTTGCCAATCATTGCTGGAGGGTCCAATTCCTTCATACAGGCACTTGTCACTGACAACAATGAGTTTTCCTCCAAGTAAGAGTGTTGCTTTCTCTGGATGGACGTGGCGATCCCGGTCTTGCACTCGTACGTGTCGAAAAGGGTTGATCAGATGGTGGATATCGGGTTGGTGGAGGAGGGCAAGGCATTTTTTGACCCAAAAATTCGTGACTATGATTATGGGATTAGGCGTACAATCGGGGTCCCCGAGATGGATGAATTCTTCAGGAGTGAGGGTCTAGAAGATGGTGAAACTAGGGCTAAGCTTCTTAAGGCAGCTATAGATGAAATTAAGATGAATACTTTCAAATTAGCTTGCCGTCAAGTTGAAAAGATCTTGAGGATGAGGGAGGAATTTGGGTGGCAGATCTATCGGTTAAACGCCACAGAGGTATTCCTTCGATGTGGTGGAGATGCCAATGATGCATGGGAGAAATTGGTGCTGGAGCCCAGTACGAACATGGTGGCTCGTTTCATTTGCAAAGAAAACATAGATCCGAAACCTACTGCATATGAACAATTAGTATGATCAATTACGTACATTCGTGTATATGAACTGTTAGTATGATCAGCAAAATTTTGAAGTTCTACTGATATACTGAGTTAAAATTCATGGCAGTACATTTAGTGTGAAAGCATTAATATTCAATGCTTTGATCAACGAAATACATATGTAATCCAATTTATACAAATTTAAACTCATGTCTGTTCGATTGGCATTATCAACAAGAAATATATATAATCCTATTTGCGTCTAGTTAAACTTGCCGATTCATTTAGTACGATCAACAAAAGAAGTAATCCTTACTCAAACTAAATTAATACTCACTTCCATACGAGTATGATCAACGAAGGACGTAATCCGTACTCAAACTAAATTAATACATACTTTAATATTATGCTTCTACATATGTATGAACAAAATTTATTATCTCTACTTATACAAATTAAACTAGTGTTTGAACAGTTAATATAAATTACTAAAATTGTCAAAATTACAAATTTTGTTCATGCATATGTAGAAGCATCATATGGAAGTAAGTATAAATTTATTTTGAGCATGGATTACCTCCTTCATTGATCATACTTAAACTTTATTTATAGAATTATTTTGAAATATAATCCTACTCATATCAATTTAAAGCTCATGTCAGTACAATTAATATGTCAAGTAAAGTTGCAAATTGTCTAAATAATAAATGTGAATATATTAATGATGTTTGTCTCAATAAAGTATAATATAGTCTTGTGCGAACGTATTTATACCAAGTAAAAATTCATGTTCCGTGTATTTATTATGATCATCAAGTGAAAAATCGTGTACGTGCAATTATTGTGGTGTACCAAAGAAGTTATTATGTTGGTCCAGTCTAAAACCAATGTTCGTACAATTAGTTTACAAGCATAATGTGATGCTTTTACTAACAAAATATATATGCACCTTCTTGCATATGAACAATTAGTATGATCAACAAAATTATGTAGTTCTACTTATATAATGAGTTAAAATTCATGGCAGTAGAATTAGTATGAAAGCAAGAATATTCAATGCTTTGATCAACGAAATATATATGTAATCCCATTTATACTAATTAAAACTCACGCCCGTGCGATTAGCATGATCTATAATAAATATATTTAATCCTATTTGCAGCTAGGTAAAAGTTGCCGATACATTTAGTACGATCAACAAAAGATGTAATCCCTACTTGTTATAATTTGTAGCCTAATGACTTATTAAAAGGCCGACCTTGGCAGCCCAATTACCTGACCCACTTGGCGGCCCACAACCGACCCGGTAACCCGACCCATCCAATCTACCTACTTATATCACACCCCTAGCCCTAAATCTTATATTAATATATTCACATTATACATTTATTCATCTATCTCAAATGCAATCACGAATAATTTGATTTACTTTATCCCTATGCACATCAAAAAGAAATATACATAATCCTATTTGCGACTAGTTAAAACTTTCTGATACATTTAGTACGATCAACAAAAGATGTAATCCCTACTTGTTATAATTTGTAGCCTATTGACTTATTAAAAGGCCGACCTTGGCAGCCCAATTACCTGACCCACCTAGCGGCCCACAACCGACCCGGTAACCCGACCCATCCAATCTACCTACTTATATCACACCCCTAGCCCTAAATCTCAGTTTCCCTCTTATTTGTTTTTTCTGCGCTGTCTACTTTCTCTCCTGTTCGAATCCTCACTGTGATTTTCTACCTTCTGTTCTCCGAGAGCCATGGCCATTTTCATAAACCACTCTAATGGTTTAGGAAAGCCATCAATGTTTTCCTTTTCACACCTGTTTCCACCCCATTAAATAGGGGATTCTCCCTTTCAGCTAAAACATGAATCAAGCTGTTTATCTCCTTCACCATTCTCCAAGTTCTTTGTGAAATATTTTGTAGGGGTCTCTATGACCGTGTGATATTGAGATCTGAGTGATCGGAGTTGTGGTCGGGTTCTTGGTTTGTGGAGTTACCGTGAGTCGGTTCATTGTGGAACTTTCAGCTAAACCTGAAACAAGCTGTTTATCTCCTTCACCATTCGCCAAAGTTCTTTGTGAAATATTTTGTAGGGGTCTCTATGACCGTGTGATACTGAGATCTGAGTGATCGGAGTTGTGGTCGGGTTCTTGGTTTGTGGAGTTACCGTGAGTCGGTTCATTGTGGAAACAGTGCCTTGAAACCGTATTCCTTTATCGAGATATTGGATCTAGCTGCTTTAAGCATGTTAATCACTATACTGTTGATTTAATTATTTCATTATTTCTTTCATTTGTTATTATCATTTAAGTTGTATATTGGCCTGTAATAATCGTATGGTGTTTCGTACTCCAATTTTTGTAATAGTTGGATAGGATTTTCTAGTGATTTCCGCTCTATACTACTCAAACTAAATTTATACTCACTTCCATATGAGTATGATCAATGAAGGAGGTAATCCATACTCAAAATAAATTTATACTTACTTCCATATGATGCTTCTACTATGCATGAACAAAATTTATAATTTTGACAATTTTAGTAATTTATATTAACTGTTCATACATTAGTTTAATTTGTATAAGTAGAGATAATAAATTTTGTTCGTACATATGTAGAAGCATCATATGGAAGTAAGTATTAATTTAGTTTGTGTACGGATTATATCCTTCGTTGATCATACTCATATGGAAGTGAGTATTTGATTCGTTTGAGTAGGAATTACATCTTTTGTTGATCGTACTAAATGTATCAGAAAGTTTTAACTAGTCGCAAATAGGATTATGTATATTTCTTTTTGATGTGCATAGGGATAAAGTAAATCAAATTATTCGTGATTGCATTTGAGATAGATGAATAAATGTATAATGTGAATATATTAATATAAGATGACTAACACGAATTGTGATCGAATGTTAACATTTATGATATCCATAAGAGCATATTAATCATTGCTATATTCCTGAATATTAACGAGGAATAAGTTGTGTGATTAATTCCTGTAACATATAATGAAGAATTCATGTAAAATAATTCAGGAAACTAAATTACTACTGCATACAATAGCGTTATTACAAAACTAAAACAAAATAAACTAAAATAAATGGATCAATCAGTAACATCAACGGATGGATACTGCAACTTAATTACTTTCATATAAATCATGGACCACAAAATGTCCAAATACATGAATCAATTGCATATAGTAACAATTACAAGAATAGTATAATTAACATTCAAAATTTGCT
>NW_011628209.1:7903-17656 GCF_000512975.1 Sesamum indicum
ACAAATGTTTGAAGTTTTTCTTCAAACAAATCGTTTTGAAGAAGAGAAATTAATCCAAGAGTTGAGCAGGGCTTGTCACTCTATGATAGATAGATATTCTAAAATAGTAGATTGTATTTGGTACAAGTTTTGTTTTAGAGTATTCTAACACGTGTCCTTTTTCTTTTTTTATTTGTGTGATGAAATTGACAGGTGTTACAAAAAGTAAAAGTAATTACCAATTAAAATGTCGATCTCCGTTTGGAAGCCAGCACAATCTAGCATGACAAACTTTTCAGTTCGGGGCATGATGAACAAGCACCAAGGGAAGGATAAGGTGGTGGTGGTATTGGGTGCCACTGGCACAGGCAAATCGCGCCTGGCGATAGACCTGGCCACCCGTTTCGGGGCAGAGGTCATCAACTCGTACAAAGTTCAGGTCTACAAGGGCCTTGACATAGTAACCAATAAGGTGAGCAATGAGGAATGCCACGGCGTGCCGCACCATTTGCTCGGAATCATTGATCCCGAGGTGGATTTCACTGAACATGATTTTGTGCATCATGCATTGCTGGCTGCTGATGCCATCGTACAAAAGAATCGGTTGCCAATCATTGCTGGCGGGTCCAATTCCTTCATACAGGCACTTGTCACTGACAACACTGAGTTTTCCTCCAAGTACGAGTGTTGCTTTCTCTGGATGGACGTGGCGATCCCGGTCTTGCACTCGTACGTGTCGAAAAGGGTTGATCAGATGGTGGATAACGGGTTGGTGGAGGAGGGCAAGGCATTTTTTGACCCATAAATTCGTGACTATGATTATGGGATTAAACGTGCCATCGGGGTCCCTGAGATGGATGAATTCTTCAGGAGTGAGGGTCTAGTCGATGGTGAAACTAGGGCTAAGCTTCTTAACGCAGCTATAGATGAAATTAAGATGAATACTTGCAAATTAGCTTGCCGTCAAGTTGAAAAGATATTGAGGATGAGGGAGGAATTTGGGTGGCAGATCTATCGGTTAAACGCCACAGAGGTACTCCTTCGATGTTGTGGAGATGCCAATGATGCATGGGAGAACTTGGTGCTGGAGCCGAGTACGAACATGGTGGCTCGTTTCATTTGCAAAGAAAACATAGATCCGAAACCTAATGCATATGAACAATTAGTATGATCAATTATGCACGTTCGTGCATATGAACAATTAGTATGATCAGCAAAATTTTGTAGTTCTACTGATATACTGAGTTAAAATTCATGGCAGTACATTTAGTGTGAAAGCATTAATATTCAATGCTTCGATCAACGAAATACATATTTAATCCAATTTATACAAATTTAAACTCATGTCTGTTCGATTGGCATTATCAACAAGAAATATATATAATCCTATTTGCGTCTAGTTAAACTTGCCGATTCATTTAGTACGATCAACAAAAGAAGTAATCCTTACTCAAACTAAATTAATACTCACTTCCATATGAGTATGATCAACGAAGGACGTAATCCGTACTCAAACTAAATTAATACATACTTTAATATTATGCTTCTACATATGTATGAACAAAATTTATTATCTCTACTTATACTAATTAAACTAGTGTTCGAGCAGTTAGTGTGATTATTAAAATGTTAAATTCTACTTATTTGTATTGGTATAAAAATACAGTTTCTGTCTTGTAATTTATGAGGGGCTGTCATTTTTTGTCCTACAGAAGTTATGATAATTAGTTTTTACAAGACTAAACTTATAAAAATTATAGAATTAATAGAATTAAAATTACTAAAATAATTAGTGTTATCAATAAAATATAAGTAAAAATACTATGGGTGAGTAGGTGGATATATATGTACACATATATATCTGGAGTTCTTGAAGAAAGTTGAAAATTAAATCAAATTATTCGCGATTGCACTTGAGGTTGATGTATAAATTTGTAATACCCATATATTAGTATAAGATGACTAACACGAATTGTGATTGCATGTTAATTTTTATGAAATCTATAAAAGTGTATTAATCATCGCAATATTCTTGAATATGAACGAGGAATAAGATTTGTGATTAGTTCTTGTAACATTTATCTAAGTGAATAAAACTCATACACGTACATTTATGGTGCTTCCATCAACGAAATATTTAGTCCTAGTTACCAAATTAAACTTTGTTTATAGAATTATTTGGAAATATAATCCTACTCATATCAATTTAAAGCAAATGTCAGTATAATTAATATGATCAAGAATAGTTGCAAATTGTCTTAATTGTAAATGTGAATATATTAATGATGTTTGTATCAATAAAGTATAATATAGTCTTGTGCAAACGTATTTATACCAAGTAAAAATTCATGTTCCGTGTATTTATTATGACCATCAAGTTAAAAATCGTGTACGTGCAATTACTGTGGTGTACCAAAGAACTTATTATGTTGGTCCAGAGATTGTACTAAAATAAAAGATTGTATTTGGTACAAGTTTTGTTTTAGAGTATTCTAACACGTGTCGTTTTTTTTTTTTATTTGTGTGATGAAATTGACAGGTGTTACAATAAGTAAAAGTAATTACCAATTAAAATGTCGATCTCCGCTTGGAAGCCAGCACAATCTAGCATGACAAACTTTTCAGTTCGGGGCATGATGAACAAGCACCAAGGGAAGGATAAGGTGGTGGTGCTATTGGGTGCCACTGGCACAGGCAAATCGCGCCTGGCGATGGACCTGGCCCCCCGTTTTGGGGCAGAGGTCATCAACTCGGACAAAATTCAGGTCTACAAGGGCCTTGACATAGTAACCAATAAGGTGAGCAATGAGGAATGCCACGGCGTGCCGCACCATTTGCTCGGAATCATTGATCCCGAGGTGGATTTCACTGTACATGATTTTGTGCATCATGCATTGCTGGCTGCTGATGCCATCGTACAAAAGAATCGGTTGCCAATCATTGCTGGGGGGTCCAATTCCTTCATACAGGCACTTGTCACTGACAACACTGAGTTTTCCTCCAAGTACGATTGTTGCTTTCTCTGGATGGACGTGGCGATCCTGGTCTTGCATTCGTATGTGTCGAAAACGGTTGATCAGATGGTGGATAGCGGGTTGGTGGAGTTGGGCAAGGCACTTTTATACCCAAAAATTCGTAACTATGATTATGGGTTTAGTCGTGCCATCGGGGTCCCCGAGATGGATGAATTCTTTCGGAGTGAGGGTCTAGTTGATGGTGAAACTAGGGCTAAGCTTCTTAAGGCAGATATTGATGAAATTAAGATGAATACTTGCAAATTAGCTTGCCATCAAGTTGGAAAGATCTTGAGGATGAGGGAGGAATTTGGGTGGCAGATCTATTAGTTGAACGCCACAGAGGTATTCCTTCGATGTGATGGAGATGCCAATGAAGCATGGGAGAAATTGGTGCTGGAGCCGAGTACGAACATGGTGGCTCGTTTCATTTGCAAAGAAAACATAGATCTGAAACCTACTGCATATGAACAATTAGTATGATCAATTATGTACATTCGTGCATATGAACAATTAGTATGATCAGCAAAATTTTGTAGTCCTACTGATATACTGAGTTAAAATTCATGGCAGTACATTTAGTGTGAAAGCATTAATATTCAATGCATATGTAACAAAATACATATGTAATCCAATTTATACAAATTTAAACTCATGTCTGTTTGATTGGCATTATCAACAAGAAATATATATAATTCTATTTCCGTCTAGTTAAACTTGACGATTCATTTAGTACGATCAACAAAAGAAGTAATTCCTACGCAAACTAAATTAATACTCACTTCCATATGAGTATGATCAACGAAGGATGTAATCCGTACTCAAACTAAATTAATACATACTTTAATATTATGCTTCTACATATGTATGAACAAAATTTATTATCTCTACTTATACCAATTGAACTACTGTTCGAGCAGTTAGTGTGATCATTAAAATGTTAAATCCTACTTATTTGTTTAGGTATAAAAATACAGTTTCTGTCTTGTAATTTATGAGGGGGTGTCATTTTTTGTCCTTCAGAAGTTATGATAATTAGTTTTTACAAGACTAAAATTTATAAAAATTACAATAGAATTAAAATTACTAAAATAATTAGTGTTATCAATAAAATATAAGTAAAAATACTATGGGTGTATACCAATTAAACTAGTGTTCGAGCAGTTAGTGTGATCATTAAAATGTTAAATCCTACTTATTTGTATAGGTATAAAAATACAGTTTCTGTCTTGTAATTTATGAGGGGGTGTCATTTTTTGTCCTTCAGAAGTTATGATAATTAGTTTTTACAAGACTAAAATTTATAAAAATTACAATAGCATTAAAATTACTAAAATAATTAGTGTTACCAATAAAATATAAGTAAAAATACTATGGGTGAGTAGGTGGATATAAATGTACACATATATATTTGGAGTTCTTGAAGAAAGTTGAAAATTATATCAAGTTATTCGCGATTGCACTTGAGGTTGATGTATAAATTTGTAATACGGATATATTAGTATAAGATGACTAACACGACTTGTGATTGCATGTTAATATTTATGATATCTATAGAAGCGTATTAATCATCGCAATATTGTTCAATATGAGCGAGGAATAAGATTTGTGATTAATTCTTGTAACATTTATCTAAGTTAATAAAACTCATATACGTACATTTATAAGATTTGTGATTAATTCTTGTAACATTTATCTAAGTTAATAAAACTCATATACGTACATTTATGGTGCTCCCATGAACGAAATATTTAGTCCTAGTTACCAAATTAAACTTTGTTTATAGAATTATTTGAAATATATTCCTACTCATATCAATTTAAAGCTCATGTCAGTACAATTAATATGATCAAGAATAGTAGCAAATTGTCTTAATTATAAATGTGAATATATTAATGATGTTTGTATCAATAAAGTATAATATAGTCTTGTGCGAGCGTATTTATACCAAGTAAAAATTCATGTTCCCTGTAATTATTATGACCATCAAGTGAAAAATCGTGTACGTGCAATTACTGTGGTGTACCAAACAAGTTATTATGTTGGTCCAGTCTAAAACCAATGTTCGTACAATTAGTTTACAAGCATAATGTGATGCTTTTACTAACAAAATATATATACCTTCTTGCATATGAACAATTAGTATGATCAACAAAATTATGCAGTTCTACTTATATACTGAGTTAAAATTCATGGCAGTAGAATTAGTATGAAAGCAAGAATATTCAATGCTTTGATCAACGAAATATAAGCAAGAATATTCAATGCTTTGATCAACGAAATATATATGTAATCCCATTTATACTAATTAAAACTCATGCTCGTGCGATTAGTATGATCTACAATAAATATATTTAATCCTATTTGCAGCTAGTTAAAAGTTACCGATACATTTAGTACGATCAACAAAAGATGTAATCGCTACTTGTTATAATTTGTAGCCTAATGACTTATTAAAAGGCCGACCTTGGCAGCCAAATTACCTGACCCACTTGGCGGCCCACAACCGACCTGGTAACCCGACCCATCCAATCTACCTACTTATATCACACCCCTAGCCCTAAATCTCAGTTTCCCTCTTATTTGTTTTTTCTGCGCTGTCTACTTCCTCTCCTCTCCGAATCCTCTTATTGATATTCTGCCTTCTGTTCTCCGAGAGCAATGGCCTTTTTCATAAACCACTCTAATGCTTTAGGAAAGCCACCAAGGTTTTCCTTCTCTACCACTGTTTTCACAACTTTAAATAGGGGATTCTCCCTTTCGGCTAAAACATGAATCAAGCTGTTTTTCTCCTTCACCATTCGCCAAAGTTCTTTGTGAAATATTTAGTAGGGGTCTCTATGACCGTGTGATAGTGAGATCTGAGTGATCGGAGTTGTGGTCGGGTTCTTGGTTTGTGGAGTTACCGTGAGTCGGTTCATTGTGGAAACAGTGCCTTGTGACCGTATTCCTTTATAGAGATATTGGATCTAGCTGGTCTAAGCATGTTAATCACTATACTATTGATTTAATTATTTCATTATTTCTTTCATTTGTTATTATCATTTAAGTTGTATATTGGCCTGAAATAATCGTATGGTGTTTCGTACTCCAATTTTTGTAATAGTTAGATAGGATTTTCTGGTGATTTCCGCTTTATACTACTCAAACTAAATTTATACTCACTTCCATATGAGTATCGGCAAGTTTTAACTAGTCGCAAATAGGATTATGTATATTTCTTTTTGATGTGTATAGGGATAAAGTAAATCAAATTATTCGCGATTGCATTTGAGATAGATGAATAAATGTATAATGTGAATATATTAATATAAGATGACTAACACGAATTGTGATCGCATGTTAACGTTTATGATATCCAATAAAGCATATTAATCATTGTTATATTCCTGAATATTAACGAGGAATAAGTTGTGTGATTAATTCCTGTAACATATAATGATGAATTCATGTAAAATAACTGAGGAAACTAATTTACTACTGCATACAATAGCGTCATTACAAAACTAAAATAAAATAAACTAAAATAAATGGATCAATCAGTATCATCAACGGATGGATAATGCAACTAAATTACTTTCATATAAATCATGGACCACAAAATGTCCAAATACATGAATCAATTGCATATAGTAACAATTACAAGAATAGTATAATTAACATTCAGAATTTGATCCAATTAAATTTCAGTAAATCTAAATAAGAGATAAAATCTATAGAACATATTTATTAACGTTAAATTAATATCGATTTTGTCATTATAATATATGTTTTTTCGTATATAGTAGGTTGACGAATTAATGAGGATACTTTTTCAGATTCAAAATTCAATTTTGTAAACTCACTTGACTTTACTCAAAAGCAAATCCTACGTAAGATATGGATAATCACTAAGTACTTAGTCATTGTCTTTTAATTTCTCATAATTTTTTTCTCATTCAATATCGTAAAATTACTCATTAGACATCCCAAGAAAATTTTTTTACAAAAAGTAATTATCGATGTATTTATTGCATCTCTTATGGTACCTGCACGGAGTAGATTTTGACTTCTTAATTATGATTAGTATTTGTATTATCTATTTACGAACGCTTCGCTATAATTAATGATTCTTTTCCTATTTCGTAAATACAGTAAAAAATACTCTAATTTGGACATAGCCTTACTCATGATTTATTTGAATTCTTATATAGTAAGTGGATAGGGATAGGGGTGTAGTTATTACCATGAATGGCTTGATTTGTTCTACATTGTGTGTACGTATGTATGTAAAACTACCCCCCTACACATCCTATGTTTCTTCACGTTTCAAACAATTGTCTAGGTAATTTCTTTCACATCAATGAAACTTGTTTGTGATTCTCTCTAGAGCCCACAAATGTTTGAAGTTTTTCTTCAAACAAATCGTTTTGAAGAAGAGAAATTAATCCAAGAGTTGAGAAGGGCTTGTCACTCTATGATAGATAGATATTCTAAAATAGTAGATTGTATTTGTTACAAGTTTTGTTTTAGAGTATCCTAACACGTGTCCTTTTTCTTTTTTTATTTGTGTGATGAAATTGACAGGTGTTACAAAAAGTAAAAGTAATTACCAATTAAAATGTCGATCTCCGCTTGGAAGCCAGCACAATCTAGCATGACAAACTTTTCAGTTCGGGGCATGATGAACAAGCACCAAGGGAAGGATAAGGTGGTGGTGGTATTGGGTGCCACTGGCACAGGCAAATCGCGCCTGGCGATAGACCTGGCCACCCGTTTCGGGGCAGAGGTCATCAACTCGGACAAAATTCAGGTCTACAAGGGCCTTGACATAGTAACCAATAAGGTGAGCAATGAGGAATGCCACGGCGTGCCTCACCATTTGCTCGGAATCATTGATCCCGAGGTGGATTTCACTGTACATGATTTTGTGCATCATGCATTGTTGGCTGCTGATGCCATCGTACAAAAGAATCGGTTGCCAATCATTGCTGGAGGGTCCAATTCCTTCATACAAGCACTTGTCACTAACAACACTGAGTTTTCCTCCAAGTATGGGTGTTGCTTTCTTTGGATGGACGTGGCGATCCAGGTTGTCCATTCGTACGTGTCGAAAAGGGTTGATCAGATGCTGGATAGCGGGTTGGTGGAGGAGGCCAAGGCCTTTTTTGACCCAAAAATTCGTGACTATGATTATGGGATTAGGCGTGCCATCGGGGTCCCCGAAATGGATGAATTCTTCAGGTGTGAGGGTCTAGTCGATGGTGAAACTAGGGCTAAGCTTCTTAAGGCAACTATTAATGAAATTAAGATGAATACTTGCAAATTAGCTTGCCGTCAAGTTGAAAAGATCTTGAGGATGAGGTCGGAATTTGGGTGGCAGATTTATCGGTTGAATGCCACAGAGGTATACCTTCGATATGGTGGAGATGCCAATGAAGCATGGGAGAAATTGGTGTTGGAGCCGAGTACGAACATGTTGGCACATTTCATTTGCAATGAAAACATAGATCCGAAACCTACTGCGTATGAACAATTAGTATGATCAATTATGTACGTTCGTTCATATGAACAATTAGTATGATTAGCAAAATTTTGTAGTCCTATTGATATACTTAGTTAAAATTCATGGCAGTACATTTAGTGTGAAAGCATTAATATTCAATGCTTTGATCAAACGAAATACATATGTAATCCAATTTATACAAATTTAAACTCATGTCTCTTTAATTGCCATTATCAACATGAAATATATATAATCCTATTTGCGTCTAGTTAAACTTTCCGATTCATTTAGTACGATCAACAAAAGAAGTAATCCCTACTCAAACTAAATTAATACTCACTTCCATATGAGTATGCTCAACGAAGGATGTAATCCGTACTCAAACTAAATTAATACATACTTTAATATTATGCTTCTACATATGTATGAACAAAATTTATTATCTCTACTTATACCAATTAAACTAGTTTTCGAGCAGTTAGTGTGATCATTAAAATGTCAAATTCTACTTATTTGTATAGGTATAAAAATATAGTTTCTGTCTTGTAATTTATGAGGGGGTGTCATTTTTTGTCCTACAGAAGTTATGAAAATTCGTTTTTACAAGACTAAAATTATAAAAATTAAAAAATTAATAGAATTAAAATTACTAAAATAATTAGTGTTATCAATAAAATATAAGTAAAAATACTATGGGTGAGTAGGTGGATATATATGTACACATATATATCTGGAGTTCTTGAAGAAAGTTGAAAATTAAATCAAATTATTCGCGATTGCACTTGAGGTTGATGTATAAATTTGTAATACGGATATATTAGTGTAAGATGACTAACACGAATTGTGATTGCATGTTAATTTTTATGATATCTATAAAGGCGAATTAATCATCGCTATATTCTTGAATATGAACGAGGAATAAGATTTGTGATTAATTCTTGTAAAATTTATCTAAGTTAATAAAACTCATATACGTACATTTATGGTGCTTCCATCAACGAAATACTTAGTCCTAGTTACCAAATTAACCTTTATTTATAGAATTATTTTGAAATATAATCCTACTCATATCAATTCAAAGCTCATGTCAGTACAATTAATATGATCAAGAATAGTTGCAAATTGTCTTAATTATAAATGTGAATTTATTAATGATGTTTGTATCAATAAAGTATAATATAGTCTTGTGCGAACGTATTTATACCAAGTAAAAATTCATGTTCCGTGTATTTATTATGACCATCAAGTGAAAAATCGTGTACGTGCAATTACTGT
>NW_011628209.1:17709-37370 GCF_000512975.1 Sesamum indicum
GTAGAATTAGTATGAAAGCAAGAATATTCAATGCTTTGATCAACGAAATATATATGTAATCCCATTTATACTAATTAAAACTCATGCCCGTGCGATTAGCATGATCTACAATAAATATATTTAATCCTATTTGCAGCTAGTTATAAGTTGCCGAAACATTTAGTACGATCAACAAAAGATGTAATCCCTACTTGTTATGATTTGTAGCCTAATGACTTATCAAAAGGCCGACATTGGCAGCCCAATTACCTGACCTACTTCGCGGCCCACAACCGACCCGGTAACCCGACCACTCCAATCTACCTACGTATATCACACCCCTAGCCCTAAATGTCAGTTTCCATCTTATTTGTTTTTTCTGCGCTGTCTACTTTTTCTCCTCTCTGAATCCTCACTGTGATTTTCTACCTTCTGTTCTCCGAGAGCCATGGCCATTTTCATAAACCACTCTAATGGTTTAGGAAAGCCACCAAGGTTTTCCTTTTCACACCTGTTTTCACCCCTTTAAATAGTGGATTCTCCCTTTCGGCTAAAACATGAATCAAGCTGTTTATCTCCTTCACCATTCGCCAAAGTACTTTCCGAAATATTTAGTAGGGGTCTCTATGACCGTGTGATACTGAGATCTGAGTGATCGGAGTTGTGGTCGGGTTCTTAGTTTGTGGAGTTATTGTGAGTCGGTTCATTGTGGAAATAGTGCCTTGTGACCGTATTCCTTTATCGTGATATTGGATCTAGCTGCTCTAAGCATGTTAATCACTATACTGTTGATTTAATTATTTCATTATTTCTTTCATTTGTTATTATCATTTAAGTTGTATATTGGCCTGTAATAATCGTTTGGTATTTCGTACTCCAATTTTTGTAATAGTTGGATAGGATTTTCTGGTGATTTCCGCTCTATACTACTCAATCTAAATTTATACCCACTTCCATATGTGTATGATCAACGAAGGAGATAATCCATACTCAAAATAAATTTATACTTACTTCCATATGATGCTTCTACATATGTATGGACAAAATTTATAATTTTGACAATTTTAGTAATTTATATTAACTGTTCAAACACTAGTTTAATTTGTATAAGTAGAGATAATAAATTTTGTTCGTACATATGTAGAAGCATCATATGGAAGTAAGTATTAATTTATTTTGAGTACGGATTATATCCTTCGTTGATAATACTCATATGGAAGGGAGTATTAGATTAGTTTGAGTAGGGATTACATCTTTTGTTGATCGTACTAAATGTATCGGCAAGTTTTAACTAGTCGCAAATAGGATTATGTATATTTCTTATTGATGTGCATAGGGATAAAGTAAATCAAATTATTCGCGATTGCATTTGAGAAAGATGAATAAATGTATAATGTGAATATATTAATATAAGATGACTAACACGAATTGTGATCGCATGTTAACGTTTATGATATCCATAAAAGCATATTAAGCATTGTTATATTCCTGAATATTAACGATGAATAAGTTGTGTGATTAATTCCTGTAACATATAATGAAGAATTAATGTAAAATAATTCAGGAAACTAAATTACTACTGCATACAATAGCGTTATTACAAAACTAAAACAAAATAAACTAAAATAAATGGATCAATCAGTAACATCAACGGATGGATACTGCAACTTAATTACTTTCATATAAATCATGGACCACAAAATGTCCAAATACATGAATCAACTACATATAGTAACAATTACAAGAATAGTATAATTAAAATTCAGAATTTGCTCCAATTAAATTTCAGTAAATCTAAATAAGAGATAAAATCTGTAGAACACATTTATTAACGTTAAATTAATATCGATTTTGTCATTAAAATATATGTTTTTTTCATATATAGTAGGTTGTGACGAATTAATGAGGATACTTTTTCAGATTCAAAATTCAATTTTGTAAACTCACTCGATTTTACTCAAAAGCAAATCCTACGTAAGATATGGATAATCACTAAGTACTTTGTCATTATCTTTTAATTTCTCATAATTTTTTTCTCATTCAATATCATAAAATTACTCATTATACCTCCCAAGAATAATTTTTTACAAAAAATAATTATTGATGGATTTATTGCATCTCTTATGGTACCTGCACGGTGTAGATTTTGACATCTTAATTATGATTAGTATTTGTATTATGTTTTTACGGAGCTTTGCAATAATTAATGATTCTTTTTCTATTTCATAAATACTGTAAAAAATACTGTAATTTGGACAGAGCCTTACTCATGATTTATTTGAATTGTTATATAGTAAGGTCATGTTTGCTAATGAGAATTAGCAAGGATATCCGACATTATCGGGGTTTGCTCATCGTTTACTTGCGAAAGCCGTAGCCTGGTATAACAAGCGCTAGGCCTTGTATTGCGGTTGATAAAACGCTAGATATATATCCGGGCTGCGGGGGTTGGATTAGAATCCTTGCCTGTTATCCCACTTTCATGCACCTTCGGAAATTATGTTTATATCCTGAAAATTACACTGAAAATGACCAAATTGCCCACTCCCACCTACCGATTTCAATTCTCTGTCAGTTTTCATTTCCCACCAACTACGTGTACCTCATTTTGAAACTTTCCTCTGGAAGAGTGCTTCGGCACCCACACTGTTTTTCCGTCGGCGAAGTCTGTAATCCCGTCCGTTCACTTGTATGTGGCTGAGACATTGACTGTATATCTCTATTTTCATATTGAACTTGTTGGTCCTCCATTGTTTTTTCTTTTTCCGAAACGCATTTTCTGTTGTAAAGTCATTCATTTTTGTGTTATTCTTAACATTAGTTTTTTTTCTCTTTTTCTGGCAAAGCATCTGTCACGGAGTTGCCGACTAAGCTGTTCTCTCGATGATCTGACCTACTCTGTGAATATCTCTATGGTTGTCTTGGGATTACTACTGGATCTGATGGTGAGTACTTGTGAAACCCTTCTCCGCACCCCTACTAACATTTTCTTCGCAACTTTTATTAAGATGTGGTATGGTATGTACTTCACTCTTTCAAGTTTCATAACACTACACCTTTGTGTCCTCTTATCGACTCACTTCGGTGTCATCTTTTTGGCCTTCTATATTTCTGTACCTATTAACATTTTTGATGGATTTGCATGTCTCTTTTTGTTACCATTTTCGGGTTTACTTCACCGTCTACTCACACTTTAACATCTCTTTATGATGGAATTTTTATTTTCTGTAAAGTGGGACTTGGATAGATCCAGTTGGCACACCCTGTTTTCATTTCTTTACCTTCTTATCCAAAGTTTTGGAGGTGGATGCTTAATTTTTTCGTTCCTTACGATGAGGTTGTCGTCACTTTGACAGTTTCGAAAGAGTTACATTGGCTTTAATAATTGTACAAAAAATCATCGATGAGATTGTCGTCACTTTGACAGTATTCTCTTTCGTTACCAAATACCTTGCTGCTCCAACCGCTAGACGACGTCTACGTCGGGCCAGAACCTACGTCGTGAGTAGTAGGATCCCAGACCAGATACACCATCTTCATAGGCTGGTTTCCATTTTTGACGAGTCATGTCTGCGCAATCTCCGCGTGGACCGCAACGCGTTCGGACGCCTGTGCTATATGTTTCAGTACTCAGGTAGTATGAACCCGACCAAAAACCTAAGTGTCGCCGAACAGGTAGCAATTTTCCTTAGCATTCTGTCCCACCACAAAAAGAACAGCGTCGTCAGGCATGATTTTATACGTTGCGGGCGCCCGATCCACAAACATTTTCACCGTGTCCTCAATTCAGTGATTAAGTTGTACAACGTCCTCTTAGCCAGGCCAACTCCAATTACGGACGAATGCGTTGAACTCTCGGTGAAATGGTTCAAGGTACTTCTTCATATATTAATTTCATTCGAACTGCACATAGGGTCTTTGTGCTTGTTTTACCGATCGTTAGATTCTGGTCATTATATACCATTTGTGAATTACGATTTTATCACTACTTGTAGGGCTGTCTGGGGGCATTGGATGGGACTTTCATTAACGTACGCGTACCTGAAGAGGAAAAGGGAAGTTACCGAAGCCGCAAGGGTCATGTTGCTGTCAATATTCTCGGTGTTTGCAACCCAAACATGCAATTTATTTACATGCTTTCTGGCTGGGAGGGTAGTGCGGCTGATAGCCGCATACTACGTGATGCCGTCCACAGAGGACGAATGCGTTGACTCTCGGTGGAAATGGTTCAAGGTACTTCTTCATTTATTAATTTCATTCGAACTGCACATAGGGTTTTTGTGCTTGTTTTACCGATCGTTAGATTCTGGTCATTATATACCATTTGTGAATTACGATTTTATCACTACTTGTAGGGCTGTCTGGGGGCATTGGATGGGACTTTCATTAACGTACGCGTACCTGAAGAGGAAAAGGGAAGTTACCGAAGCCGCAAGGGTCATGTTGCTGTCAATGTTCTCGGTGTTTGCAACCCAAACATGCAATTTATTTACATGCTTTCTGGCTGGGAGGGTAGTGCGGCTGATAGCCGCATACTACGTGATGCCGTCCACAGACCTGGTGGTCTTAGAATACCCTCAGGTTATAATTTCATCCACAACGCTTTCCTATTCCTCTTGTATGCGTATATGATTATTTGGGTGCTAATTTTTTAAAAACATGGCATAATGTTGGTATATGCTTTCCCAGGGAATTACTACTTGTGTGACAATGGATACGCAAATGCCGAAGGCTTCTTGACTCCGTACAGAGGTGTGCGCTACCATCTACGAGACTGGGACACTGGAGTGCAGGACCACAGAACCATCAGGAGGTTTTCAATCTAAAGCACGCGTCAGCTCGTAACGTCATTGAACGTACCTTTGGTTCGCTTAAAATGCGTTGGGGTATTTTAAGGAGTCACTCATTCTACTCCATCAAGGTCCAAACTCGGATTATATTGGCCTGCTGCTTATTGCATAACTTTCTAAGACAGGAAATGCCTGAGGACCGGTTGGAAGATGAGTTGCCTAACGTAGGAGTTGAAGAGACGGAAAACGACGGGGAAATAGTCTGGAATATAGAGCCCAATCCAACATGGAGCAATTGGAGGGATACACTGGCCACGTCCATGTACAACGAGTGGCGAAGCCACCGATGATGAGCAAATATTATACAATATTGACGACTGTCTTTGATTGCCTTCAGTCTATTGCATAGTCCTGCGAGTGAAAACAATTATTTAAATTTTCTTGTGTAATCAAGTCAGCGTAATGGCATTAGGTGTATCGACATTGGATACAGTTCTTCGTTGTGCCGTTCTATATCCTGTTTTTTCGTACAAGTTGCTTCGTTTTTCTCCTTACGTTGTTACTCGTTTACATAGAGTTCTTCAGAGTATTCGCACTCGTCTGATTCGAAATTCATTTGTGTCATCTTGTACTGTTTTCATTAATTTCGGTTATTACTTTTACGTATCATGCTGTCTATCTAGTCACATTTTTCTGCTTTATCTTTAATCAGAATATGGATGTGGGATCTGATGAAGGTAACAGGATTACGCACCGTCGTGGTGGGAATCCCGATAGGCCTATTGGGCGCCGAATGTGGACAATAATGGAGAAAGAATGCCTTATTGCAGCACTACAGAATTTGGTGGTAACTAGGAAATGCGAGAATGGGTACAGGAATGGGTATCTGGGACAGTTGGAGGCCTACATTCTAAAGCATTTCCCACATTCCAATATTGAGGCCGAACCACACATCACTTCCAAACTACACGTCTGGAAAAAAAATTACTCCACACTGACCACCATGCTTACACGGTCTAATTTTGGTTGGTACAAGAACCGGAACATGGTAACGGTTGAAGATGATTCCGTCTGGGATGATTACGTGAAAGTATGCACCTAACTCGGTCGTTTGTGCACATTATTTAACATACTTTGTATTCTCTCTTTTAGTGACCTCCAATACTAACGCTTTTACAGATGGACCCATCCGCAAAGGGGATGAGGCATAAAACATGGCCTTTTTTTCCTTCTTGGAGGAAAATTTTAGGTCGGGATCGTGCTACTGTAAAACGAAGTGCCGATCCATTTAAGGAGGCCAACGACGTCCAAGACGAGGAGATTGATGAAACCCATGAATGCAATGTGCGGGATGGCGAATGTAATGTCCGGGATGACGGATACATCATCGAACTAACACGGTACAACCATCCATTTCTATACTGACTAATTACATTTTAAAATTTAAGCAACGTAATAGATCAGTACAATCAAAATTCATCATGCGCAGCAATTGTATTCCAAAAAACATACAGACACCTACAACTGCTGATTTTGTCGAATTAAAATGTCTAAACTACTACAAACCTTAGTATAGGACAAAATGAGTGTTCACAGACTTCGGTATCAGTAATTGAAATGGGTTACAACATTTTCCTTCTTCCTAATGAAGCGGCCATCCTGACCTTCATCACCCACCGTCATTCGTCCTCCAAAGTTGTTGTCACATCTATAACCTCATTCCCACCTTCCACTTGCTCTGTCCTGTGATGTGACCCAGATTGGTCTTCGCTTCCCTCATCGACGTCTTCATCTTTGGTTTCGTCAGATGCAGTTATCTCATCTCCACCGAATATCTCCTTCAACTCCCACCACCGCATTTCGCCTTGGGAGCGGTATACCCTAGCGAATGGGGTGGCATAGTTTGCCGACGACGTTGGCCGACACTAGGAAATGTGACAATGTTATTACTATGGTAGTCCTGCGATAATGAAACAAAAATCGAAACTTGCAACACATACCTTGAAAATTCTCCAACACTCATCGTAGCTGCCACTTATTAGATTTGTGTTCTCGTCCCATGTGACAGCTCGATCTGCAATCACTTTTCTGAACGTATCGTACCGCAACCTTGCGTGGCGAAGTTTTCTTTTGTAAAAATGCATTGGCCATTCTCTTCCGACTAACCTGTTCACCTACCAGGCCGCGTAGGTCAAAAAATCATATTCGTCTGCCTCCGGTCCGACTGGGGCCCACTAGTAAAAGCCTGGTAGGCCAGTGCATCGATGAAAACGTTGTCGTCCAATTTGAACTGAAGAAGTAACGGCTCTGGCCTGTACGCTCTCGCCTCGGCATTTTGTTCGCGGTAATGGTGGTTCAAAGAGTTAGTAGTAATTTCTTCAAAATCCAACCACTTTATTCTTTACATAGGTCGGTGTTCCTCCATTTATTAGTATGGAAAGCACTACCATATTTACTATAGGTATGGCCCACTTTACTACATAAAAGAAACAATGCTGAGGAGTTATTACTGAGGAGCCGCCTCTACAAATTCTTTGCACAATATGATTATGTGCATCGGTACTGCGTGCAATTTTTGTGCATCAATGCGTCCGACATTTCATTCCAAATTTTGGAACGGCGGGTCCATCCGTTGAAGATGGACGGACGGCTGTATTAAAGTTTCATGAATTTGCCCCAATCATGCAATTAACATATAAAACAACACCGTATTCCATGCATGTTATACTTTCCAACTTCGACTCTTGCCATATTCATTGCACTCTCATTCAACCATTCCAAGTTCGTACAGACTAAACCTCCTTACCATATCGGCATAAACAAACGTTACAATGAGCGTTGGTTTTATTTATAAATAATCGTATATGAAACACCGCCCTCCATCTTCACTTGTCCTCAACACTAGGCATTGGCTGAATGACCTCTGGGTCCCCAATTAACTTGTATCCTCATGTATTCAATTTATTTTCAACTTTACTGCTTACACATAAAGTGATGTGCCACGTTGACGACCCATCACTCACCTCGCACAGAAGACCTGCTAAGGCTATAGCCGCTTGTGTTCACGCAAAGACTGTTCCAGCATTACTCATTTGGCGTGTTGTATATAAGCCAATTGAGTACCTGACATGCGGGCAGCCTTAATGCTAAGGCTGCCCACACTTGGTTTCGGCATTAGTGAAAGCACGTATACGACAACAAAGAAGTCACCAATTCGATGTTCTCGTTTAAGTAATTTAAGTTTAGTACTCGTTAAAAAAAGAAAAGATGTTTTGACTTTTACTATTCAGTTTGTGCCAACTCAAATCAATGAGGAAGTGTTCAAATTCTATGAAAGCGTGAAGGGCGTGCATAACAGAACCTTGTATTGTAGTTGCATATCATATGGTATGACATGAGATCTTGAGTGAAGCAGAGCAATTTGCAAGTCTTTGTCAAACAGAAGTATCAAAATGGATCATACATTACATATGATTTAAAAAGCAAGCGGTTACAGGCAAACGGGCTGAAATGCACATGAAAATGTAAAACAGCAACGAGTCCCCAACTCGCTCCATATCAGATTACACATAATGTTCTCAATTCATTTATGACAAATCCCAAAAAACGTAGAACTAACGAACACGCCGACCACAAACAAGCACTCGCTACAACCAGGTTCCCCCTTCAAATTTCGTCATCACTTGTCACCAACTCTATCACATCCGGCTCGACTCTTGATTTCTCCCCGAGGAAGAGCACATCTGGTTCGCTAACACTGGGGTCGTATGGAACAATATCCATTGAACTGCTTGGCAAAAGGGTGACTGCACTGCCATTGAAAATTTTCTCCAGCTGCTCCCACTTGGGTTCCCCGAAGTAGAAGTACGCCTTTGCGAAAGAATGCAGTACACCGATAAAAGTTGAAATAAAATTAGATGTCCGGGTAATTGCACAATGCGTATGACAAAGCAGCTGTTAAAACAATACCCGTATGAGACTCCTCCACCCGGCTATCCCGCCGGTCATTCTGTTGCTTTGTCGGTTCCAGGTTATGCTAGGCTCTTCGAGCACATGCCTAAAAGTATCGTACCGCAGGCGCAGGATGTTCAGCCTGTCTCGGAAGAAATCCAACGACCAGTTAAGTACCGGATCCCCTGGGCAGCGGTGCACAATGAGCCGTAATCCGGGTTCCACGGGTCGGTATGGTCTCTGCCGCATAGAGCGTGATAGTACAAATAATTACAAAATGTTTCGTCGACCTCTTTCGTCCAGGTCTGAGTGTACAAGTACCGGCACTGAGCCATGGGGATTTTTCGTTGAGGCATGGGGGACTCTCGCTATGCGCGAGTGTTGCGGGAGGTTGTGTGTCCAGAAATTTGGGCGGAGGGAAAGGCGTGGGAAGTAATGAATGACAGAAAATTGTGATGATTCGAGGGTATTTAGAGTAAGTGCTTACATGACTGTTCGGATACTTTTAGGCATGGAAGAGAGTGAGGCAATAATGCCTTGCCTTTTTGAGGACCGTTGTTTCATGTGTTCAGATGCATTGAAATCGAACCACTTAATTGAGTTTATTGGGGTAACCAGTATTACTCCTTCTGATTATTATGGGAAGGCAGTGCATTGGAAACAGGGTGGCGGTGCATTACATGAAGAATTATTCATTACATAATTGTAGTTGCAAACCAGGCGGCGCTCACGTAAAGTGTATTTGGACTGTGAAAACAGAGTATGTTTGGAAAAATCAACAATCATTCTTCAAGTTTGGAGGAGAAATATGAAATGTATCTGAACTTGTATTCATTCATATATTCAATGTTGCTATACGGAGTTCTTATGTACAGAGAGAAGAAGGCTACCAGAAGAACGACTCTGTAAACTAACCATAACAAACTAACAAAGAAAAGACGTGTTTATAACTAATAGAAGTGTTAAACTACAAAGAACGTTAAATAGAACATAAAAAAAAACTTTAACTTAAAAAGGATGAACACGACAACATCTTCAAACTGCAGCTGCTTTGTTCTTGGTAAGACCGCAATCAAAGGTAGGGCTGCAGTCATGCAGTGAACATTCATCATCGTCCCACCAATATCCAGAAAGAAGCAATTTACTGAACTTTAATGGCATTCTCGTAGTGAAAGAAATCTCTATCATATTTGTAGATGCAACGTACAACTCCCTTTCAATACAAAACGAAGAAGAGGATGAACAGAAAATGTAACAGACTCTGACTAATGGAGCAAACCACTAATACACGTGATCAGCTACTAAACTAACAAAGACGTAATCAGAAAAGAAAGGAAAAAACGCAATATAAAAAACACCTGTGTTCTAGCTCCATAGAGAAGCAACACAAACAGCAGCAGCAGAGCCCTACACCTTATTTAGCTTGATGGAATCCAGATTTTGCAGTATTATTTCCAACATATAGAATCACCACAAATCAAACAAAACCAAAGGTGGATGGCTGGTGGATTGTACAAATTCATCATAAACAAATACAAAACCAGAAAATCAGTTACCTTTTTCGAGTTAAAGGGTAGAAAGAACTTAAATGCAATCTGCACACTAAAACATAACAGAGGGGTTTGGCTTAATGCATACAAAGTTCAGGGAAGCACACAATGACCGTCGACACCACTACAACGAAAGAATATTAAGCGGCAAAAACAGAGTACCGAAAACAATTAAAATATGCGTCAATATACCCAAAAATAATGTTTAACACCGGCCTACACACCGGAATACAAAGATAGCATCATTGTAGGCCAAACACGACAAAGAGTAGACAAAAATAAATAGTTCATTATCTGGCTCATAACCAGCTTTGATCCCCAACTATTCCACCTCTGATCGGGCGGAGCTATCCAAACTAAATGAATCAACGTCATCCATGTGTCAAGTCATAGGCGCAACTTCGGGTCCACTGAAAATATCTTGCAGCTCATCCCACTGCGGCTCGCCGAAGTAGTAGTAGGCCTTAGCAAATGGGATTTCCTGCGAAAGGTTAAAGTTTTTGAAGCCGGAGTGTACAACTCAATAACAGACACAAATTTGGAGAAGCATATGGGAAAACTCTTACTCGTATGATCCGCCGCCAATGTTCCTTCGTACAGCACATCCTATTCGACCGTCTGTTCCATCGTATGTTGGGTTCCTAAAGCAACTTACTGAAAGTTTCGTATCACAACCGCAGAAGGCTCAATCTGGATCTGAAGAAAGATTCAGACCACACGCGACCGGCATACGCATTCACAACCTTGGCAGAGAATGTGAAGGCATGGTTACCGGGCGGAAAGGGGTTGGGCTGTGGACTGCCCATGAGCACGTTGACTTGAAGAAAGACATAGAAGGCGTTGTCGACTCTCTTCGTCTAGGTAGGTGTGTAAAAGTACCGCGATTGACCCATGGGGTACTTGCGGCGAGGCATTTCGGGGGCTATAGAAGATTACGGTGGTGGGAGAATACAGAGAATAGAAGACGAAGATGAATAGGATTTGTGAGGAGATGCAAGACACTCGGTTATGTAAGGGGGAGAACTGTCGTATCTGGACGGGGTATTTGAAGCGACACGCATGTATTGAAGCGTAGATGGTTGTAGGCTTTTCTTTTTCCATCTCCGCACGGTTCAGTTTTGATATAAGGAGGAGAGTGTTCATACTGCAGAGAAATTGGTATACGCCGTTCCGGTTGGAAGTGCTTACAAAGTAGATTGAACGTCCTACAGAAATTACTACATCAACCAATAGAAAACCACTTATTTTCTGACGTATATGAAACCCATATGTCAGGGACTCATGGGTGGACATTGCAAATTACTCGCAACAAAAAACAATGTTGTCAGAAGATTATTATACAATACGGAAAGTTCAAATATTATAATATAGATAAAAACATTAAACCATCTGTAAATTCATTAATTAGACTGATGTTTTGGTACAGGGAACATAGGGTGGTGGTCCACAAAACATATACAACCATGTTGAAAATGCATATGAGACAAAAATGGACCACCTGCCACAGCACTGAGGAAACATTCTCTGCCTCGTACAACAGTTCTACTAAAAGACATACAAAATATACACCTGAAAAGCATTTATAGACGTACTAAAGGTAGCCGCTAGATAAGTTACGGCGGAAGGAGAAATGTTGTGAACAGGCAACATGGCTCCGGAGGAGAATCTGCAAAATATACATATATATATATATTTGTACATACACAGACAAATAGTACACATACATAATATTATATATATGATCCCATGCAATCATGGCCAACACAAAGCACGGAAACGGACCCCCTTCTCCATCACCGACGAACCTCCAACAGACAGCACTGAAATGTTGCAAACATCAATCAACCTTCTTCACGGGTGTACGATTCGAAGCGGAGGAGCTGGCTTGTCCTTCAGACCTTACACCACTGGGGCTGCCACAGTTGGTATCTTCGCATTTCTGCCCGACACTTGGAACATGAGGAAGTGGCTGCATGGAGTCTGCATCATCCTCGAACCCATAGAAATCATCACGAAAATTCCAAAGAGATGAGCCCGAAGTAGGGCTACCCGAGATAGAGCCGTAGGGGCAAGGATCTTTATGGACAACAACCACTGGATCGGATAGTTGAATCGGGACAATAGGATCAAAATGATCCTTCGAATCTGCCATTGTCAACTGAAGCGGAGTCAGAGTCAACCGGCTGGGCAAAGAGCATATATAGATCATCCCACATGTCTTCATAGGCATTAACATAGCATTTTCCGATGCGAGATTCCCACAAAAAAAACAAAGCCGTACGAGACAACCAACATTAATGCACATTGTCATACGTGTTACCATTATAAAATGCATATAACAACATTCCCACAGAATATAAAAGAAAAAAGTACCTTGCAGAATTCCTTCCAAGTAGAGTCATGCGCGGTGACAAAACGTAGCATAGTGTTGCAGACAACATCCCTGCGGGCAATGAGCCTCCCGAAAGCATCATGTCTCTCACGTAGGAACTTGACGACATACTTTCCCCAACGAATGTCAATCTTAAGCTCATGATGTTTACGAACCGCTACCAACGCATCAGTTATGGCTAAGGTGTTCTCCTTATCAGGATGGAAACGTCCGTTTTTGGCATGTTTCAGCAGTTTACTGACAAAAGTTCGCTCCATATCCTTGGTCCATTTGGAACAATAGAACATATAATGCTGATAATAGAACCCATCGGGCCACATCATAGGGTATTTCCACAAATAGTATGTTGAGGGAATGTACAAAAAAAGGAAAGGAAGTTGCAGAACACAAAAGGAACATTCAGTCGCATTTATAGTGGTAACATGGGGAATATTTTTGCATTTTATGGACAATAAACAGAATTCAGGCGAAAATTGTGTCTGAAGTAAGAGAGAATAGTCTGTAGTAATTAAAATGCCAGTTGCATAACATTAAGGTAGGTGATTGTAATTAATGGAAAGATATGGCAGTTGTGTAAGAATGGACGTGTCTAAGCATTAATTGCATATGCAGGGGATGTAGAGTGAAGTGCAGGCTGCTGCCATTTAGGACGAATGGCACAATGTTTATTCTATGCAGCATGTGCCCAATAAATGCAGAGGCGTTGGATGTATAAAGAAATGCAGTATGTAGCCATTTTCAGACAATGATATCAAATTTATTATCTGCAGCAGGTGGACATTGAATGCTGGAAGTTGTGTGATAATGAATGAAGTAGTTGGGGGGATAGGTAGTTTCTATGAATTAATGCAGAACTCGAAAGTGAAGTGATGGAATTGCGACTTCAGAATGAATGCAGTAGTTGGAACTGAGGATAATATATTATTTGTAAAAGGATGTATGGAATTCAAGTAAGCTGTATTGGAAATTAAGCACGTGAGAGGGTAAGACACAGTAAGATTAAATTGCTCGACTTGTCACCAGCAACTTTAGTAAGGCAAGAGAGACGTAACAAGCATAAGAAAATAATAGAATGATTGCATACATTATAATGGAAGTAGTTTACAAAGTTTTAAATGGCACACGATTGGAGAAAACTTACTTGTCAGAGCACTCATTGGGTCAAGTCAAAATTGCATAACGTAAAACAAGGAAGAAGTGCTGAGATTGAAAAAAAAGTATATACAGTCGGAGTGATTAAGCAAGCTTAAATATTGAGCGAGTATGCAAGAGTAATAAGCAAAAGAAGTAATAAGACGATCAAGTAATTGTGTAACCGTGTATGACTCCTATTCTCTACATGTAGACGATCATTCAAACATTTTATCTGAGTCTCGTAGCCTGATATACGATTGAACAGCCTATGAATAATCTCTTTTGACCTGCGGCACATGGACGGGTCGACCCATTCAAACGTGCCGCAGTAATGACCCTAATTGTAAAGACAGGTATGAGGTGAGTAAACGTGTCTTACATATACGAAATAAGCAACATCGAATGAGTAAATCGTACATGCTCAGAATAGCATGTACCACATTTCAAAAAAAATATTTTATAGCTGTGAACAGGAGTTTACTGAAAGAACGAACCGCGTTGCCAGGGCACCCGCGTAACCTCCGTCCCGAATTAAGGGTAGTCCATGATGTGCGTAAGTGAACATCCCTACCGCAACGGCAAACACGAAAAACAGATTCGGTTGAAGCAGAAGAATGTTGCTTACTACCCATTCTGCCTTCATCATTGGTACTACAGAAATCGTTTTGGAAAGGAGCGGTATCCATGAACGATGATCTAGACAGTAATGGTGGAGGGATGGGGAGTCATCTCATAAAAACGACGGGGATAATCAGAAATTGCTTTAAATTTTGTCCAGAGAGGATTACAAACTCACCGACGTCGTCGGATGGGAGTGCGGAAAACTGAAATTACATAAACCCTAAAAATGGAGATAATTGTTCAGGGCAAAATTACAACCCGTTACATATATCAGGGGATTTTTCGTTACGGAGAATGTTTGGATAAAGATAAGCTTACCGTGAAGATAATGGATGAATTCGTCCAGTACAACGGATCGGTGGGAGGACCCTCTTTCGGCAAAAAAACAGCTTAAAACAGAAATTGGGGAAAGAGAGGGAAGGGAAATGACGAGGCGAGGGGCAGGAGCGATGGGAATATGCGTAATATAAATTGTTCAAATAGAAGGGGGCATTAACGTAATAGAACAAGTACATCGTGGAAGTAATACATGAAGGTAAATAGAAGAAAAAGGATAGATTGCGAAATTAATCCCTATAGGTAAACATTGGGCTATTCGCTCAATATTTAAGCTTGCTTAATCACTCCGACTGTATATACTTTTTTTTCAATCTCAGCACTTCTTCCTTGTTTTACGTTATGCAATTTTGACTTGACCCAATGAGTGCTCTGACAAGTAAGTTTTCTCCAATCGTGTGCCATTTAAAACTTTGTAAACTACTTCCATTATAATGTATGCAATCATTCGATTATTTTCTTATGCTTGTTACGTCTCTCCTGCCTTACTAAAGTTGCTGGTGACAAGTTGAGCAATTTAATCTTACTGTGTCTTACCCTCTCACGTGCTTAATTTCCAATACAGCTTACTTGAATTCCATACATCCTTTTACACATAATATATTATCCTCAGATCCAACTACTGCATTCATTCTGAAGTCGCAATTCCATCACTTCACTTTCGAGTTCTGCATTAATTCATACAAACTACCTATCCCCCCAACTACTTCATTCATTATCACACAACTTCGAGCATTCAATGTCCACCTGCTGCAGATAATAAATTTGATATCATTGTCTGAAAATGGCTACATACTGCATTTCTTTATACATCCAACGCCTCTGCATTTATTGGGCACATGCTGCATAGAATAAACATTGTGCCATTCTTCCTAAATGGCAGCAGCCTGCACTTCACTCTACATCCCCTGCATATGCAATTAATGCTTAGACACGTCCATTCTTACACAACTGCCATATCTTTCCATTAATTACAATCACCTACCTTAATGTTATGCAACTGACATTTTAATTACTACAGACTATTCTCTCTTACTTCACACACAATTTTCACCTGAATTCTGTTTATTGTCCATAAAATGCAAAAATATTCCCCATGTTACCACTATAAATGCGACTGAATGTTCCTTTTGTGTTCTGCAACTTCCTTTCCTTTTTTTGTACATTCCCTCAACATACTATTTGTGGAAATACCCTATGATGTGGCCCGATGGGTTCTATTATCAGCATTATATGTTCTATTGTTCCAAATGGACCAAGGATATGGAGCGAACTTTTGTCAGTAAACTGCTGAAACATGCCAAAAACGGACGTTTCCATCCTGATAAGGAGAACACCTTAGCCATAACTGATGCGTTGGCAGCGGTTCGTAAACATCATGAGCTTAAGATTGACATTCGTTGGGGAAAGTATGTCGTCAAGTTCCTACGTGAGAGACATGATGCTTTCGGGAGGCTCATTGCCCGCAGGGATGTTGTCTGCAACACTATGCTACGTTTTGTCACCGCGCATGACTCTACTTGGAAGGAATTCTGCAAGGTACTTTTTTCTTTTATATTCTGTGGGAATGTTGTTATATGCATTTTATAATGGTAACACGTATGACAATGTGCATTAATGTTGGTTGTCTCGTACGGCTTTGTTTTTTTTGTGGGAATCTCGCATCGGAAAATGCTATGTTAATGCCTATGAAGACATGTGGGATGATCTATATATGCTCTTTGCCCAGCCGGTTGACTCTGACTCCGCTTCAGTTGACAATGGTAGTTCAGAATCGAAAGAAGCAGATTCGAAGGATCATTTTGATCCTATTGTCCCGATTCAACTATCCGATCCAGTGGCTATTGTCCATAAAGATCCTTGCCCCTACGGCTCTATCTCGGATAGCCCTACTTCGGGCTCATCTCTTTGGAATTTTCATGATGATTTCTATGGGTCCATATGAGTATGATCAACGAAGGATGTAATCCGTACTCAAACTAAATTAATACATACTTTAATATTATGCTTCTACATATGTATGAACAAAATTTATTATCTCTACTTATACCAATTAAACTAGTGTTCGAGCAGTTAGTGTGATCATTAAAATGTTAAATCCTACTTATTTGTATAGGTATAAAAATACAGTTTTTGTCTTGTAATTTATGAGGGGCTGTCATTTTTTGTCATACAGAAGTTATGAAAATTAGTTTTTACAAGACTAAAATTATAAAAATTATAAAATTAATAGAATTAAAATTACTAAAATAATTAGTGTTATCAATAAAATATAAGTAAAAATACTATGGGTGAGTAGGTGGATATATATGTACAGATATATATCCAGAGTTCTTGAAGAAAGTTGAAAATTAAATGAAATTATTCGCGATTGCATTTAAGGTTGATGTATAAATTTGTAATATGAATATATTAGTATAAGATGACTAACACGAATTGGGATTGCATGTTAACATTTATGATATATATATTCTTGAATATGAACGAGGAATAAGATGTGTGATTAATTGTTGTAATATTTATCTAAGTCACGTACATTTACGGTGCTTCCATCAATGAAATATTTAGTCCTAGTTACCAAATTAAACATTGTTTATAGAATTATTTTGAAATATCATCCTACTAATATCAATTTAAAGCTCATGTCAGTACAATTAATACGATCAAGAATAGTTGCAAATTAACTTAATTATAAATGTGAATATATTAATGATGTTTGTGTCAATAAAGTATAATATAGTCTTGTGCGAACGTACTTATACCAAATAAAAATTCATGTTCCGTGTATTTATTATGATCATCAAGTGAAAAATCGTCTACGTCCAATTACTGTGGTGTACCAAAGAAGTTATTATGTTGATCCAGTCTAAAACCAATGTCCGTGCATTCATTTTACGAGCATAATGTGATGTTTTTACTAATAAAATATATATGTACCTTCTTGCATAAGAACAATTAGTATGATCAACAAAATTATGTAATCCTACTGATATACTGAGTTAAAATTCATGGCGGTACAATTAGTATGAAAGCAAGAAATATTCAATGCTGTGATCAACGAAATATATACGCAATCCTATTTATACCAATTAAAACTCATGTCCGTGCGATTAGTATGATCTACAAGAAACATATTTAATCTGATTTGCAGCTAGTTAAAAACTTGTCGATACATTTAATACGATCTACAAATGATGTAATCCTTACTTGTTATAATTTGTAGCCCAATGACTTATTAAAAGGCCGACCTTGGCAGCCTAATTACCTAACCCACTTGGTAGCCCACAACCGACCCGGTAACCCGACCCATCCTATCTAACTACTTATATCATATCGGTAACCCTAAATCTCACTTTCCCTCTTCTCTATTTTTTCTGCGCCGTGTACTTCCTTTCCTCTCCAAATCCTCTCTGTGATTTTCTTCCTTCTCTTTTCCAGGAGCCATGGACACAGGAAAGCCACCAAGGTTTTCCTTCTCTACCACAGTTTTCACCGCTTTAAATAGGGGATTCTCTCTTTCGGCTAAAACATGAATCAAGCTGTTTATCTCCTTCATCATTCACCAAAGTTATTTGTGAAATATTGAGTTAGGGTCTTTGTGACCGTGTGATACTGAGATGTGAGTGATCAGAGTTGTGCTCGGGTTCTTGGTTTGTGGAGTTACCGGGAGTCGGTTCATTATGGAAATGGTGCCTTGTGACCGTATTCCTTTATCGAGATATTGGATTTGGCTACTCTTAGCCTGTTAATCACTATATTGTTCATTTAATTATTTCATTATTTCTTTCATTTGTTATTATCATTTAAGTTGTATATTGGCCTGTAATAATCTTAAGGAGTTTCGTAGTCAAATTTTTGTAATAGTTGGTGATAACGGAAAAATATGAAAACATAAAATTACCCATTCTTAAGAGTAAAGTGGGTATTTCGGTCAATAAGCATTTCATTATGGCAAGTATCCTCCAGATAAGATCTTTAGATAAGATATGCTGCTTTAATCTAGGAGGATTAAATGGCGTGCGATCTATGAGCATGATCAATGGGAAATTGATTGACACTGCATATAACCCCATAAACGAGCACTTACCATAATTGCAGTTTTCTTATAAATGAGAGAAATGAAGTCATTAACAAGGTAACGTGATTCTGTTCTTAGAAACCAATTATCTATATTCTCTATATCAAAGTTTGACTTAGGCATCGGAGTGTCGTCGTCGGGGACGAACCCGACTAGCCTAACGATCTTTTGTGGTTCTCAAGTACTATTGGTTCGTTGCGACAGCTCCCACACATTGGAAGATAACGCTCGAGTTCGAATTTAATATTCTTCGAGGCGGATCAATTGGCGCCGTCTGTGGGAATCGAGTTCTCATATAGCCTGAGAAACATGGAAGGAGATTTAAGAGGGAATATAGCAGGATTATAAATTACGATGGGAACTGCGGAAAGTAATATTCAATTAACATGGATGGAGCTTCAACAAATGATCGAGGAAGCAGGACGAAATGTGATCGTAGCCTACGAACGTAGAACCACCACCCGCATAAATAAAGAAGCCACCAAAAGAAAATTATTTGGAGAGGGAGCCCAGGAGAAGATGCCAAGAGCAAGTGGAAGGGCAGCGGATAAAAGTCGACGCCCACCCTTTGAGCTTGGATTGAGCAGTCGAGACAAAAGCCGTCTTAGGGACCCGCCATTTCACGAGCAGAAGTTGATAACGTGTCCAAATAAATTGCCCAGCTGGGCAAACAGATAGACAAGCTCAAGAAACGAGGCGAACTGGTCGCTCAGCATCGGAACTCACCTTTCAGTAACCAGATCCTGACGGAGATGGTTCGCTGGTCACAACTTTGCCAAGTAAAGCTCAAGAGTGGTTTACCAACCTACCACCTGGTAGTATCGAATCCC
>NW_011628210.1:0-3594 GCF_000512975.1 Sesamum indicum
AGGTATATTCTTTTCATCAAAAGAATCTTCATAAGGTAAAGAAACTATATGTTTCTTTCTATCCCAAAAAGTATTAGGATGATCATTACAAATTTCTAAAGAAAATTGATTTTTTAATAAACTAATTTTATCCTGTAATTTAGAATTCTTCAATTGCTCTTCAATTGTTATAATGTTTATTTCTTGTTTTAAGAAATTAATTTGATTCTGTTTTGCTTTAATATTATCATAAATATTGTGTAACATTTTACTAAATGGTTCAACAATAAATTCAAGAAATATATCATCATTCTGGAAAGTTCCTATAATTCCTTTACTATCAATCTTTTTTATTGGATAAATGTTATGTAAGAATGGAGTCCCAAGTATTACTTGGTTAGTTATATTCTTAGCAAGAATAAAACTTTGAGAAATACATTTATTATCAATGCAGACAAAAGCTTTAGGAATTTTATACTGTATTTGGAGTTTATCACCTCCAGCATGCCATAAAGTATGACTAGTTTTATGAAAATATCTAGTTGGTATTAATCCTTCCTGAATAACATTCAAATCAGCACCACTATCAACAAGAGCTGTAAATGATTTTGTATAATGATTATCAATCAAAAGAGATATTTTTATATTATCAATCAAAGAGAAATTTTTATATACCATTTTTGGGATATAACCATTTCTATGGTTGATAAAAAATTTTCAGAGAAAATACTATGCTCATCTATTTTTAGTTTATTATCATTTTGAGATCTATTTTCTAATCTAGAAATATTCTCTAAGTCAGAAATTCTAGATTCCTGAATAGTATTTTTATCTTTCAGTATTTTAATTTCTTCTTTTAGATTATTTATTTCTTTATATAAATTTTGAAGAGATATATTATCTTCTTTATATTGATATTTACTTCTAAGTTGGTTCATTATATGATATTATTATTACTTTATTTATTTAATTAGACTTTTCCCAAAATACCCATTACGTCCCTCCTAATTTCTTAATTAGTATAATTTGCTCTCAAATATTATAACGAGCTCCAATTTAACCCGTTCAAATTTTATTATATTCTAATTATGGCCCATAATTATTTACCAATTAACTAAATTTCATAAAAATTTACCAATTAATCTCCCAATTATATATTATAATTTTCGGGGCGTCACACGTATCACTAGTAGAGCTGTCAATGAATCTATTATTGTAACTGTTGTTTATGGTGCAACTGAGGTGACTGACCGTCAGATTTTGTGGACTGCACTGGAGACACTCACTCAGCAGTGCTCAGACGTCCTATGGTTGGTGGGAGGGGACTTTAATGCAGTATGAGACCTTAATGAGGTATGTGGCATTTCAGGAGATATAAGGATGGCCACAGCAGAATTTAATACCGGTATTCTGGAGGCGGGCCTAATTCCACTTCCAATGCAAGGTGAATGGTTTACATAGCATAATTACAGTACAACTGCGTGGAGTTTATGGAAGCGGTTGGATTGGATCCTTATTAATGATTGTTGGCTGGCAAGGTTCCCTACCTCATCCTATCACAGTCTTACAACACAGACATCTGACCACTCGCCACTGGTTCTACATGGGGATTCACAACAACTTAATGGAGGTATGTTTCGATTTGATAACTATCTGGCCCTTTCACCTGAGTTCATTCCCAATGTACAGAGCATTTGGCATCATGAGGTTGTTGGTATACCTATGTATGCCGTGACACGTAAACTGAAGGCACTTAAACCGGTCTTCCGACTACAGAGGAGGAATAAGGGGATTTGACGCTGAATGTCCAATTAGCCAAAGGTTTTCTAGATGAAGCACAACAATTGGTGAGCTCTGACAGACAGAATGAGCTCTACTTACTCCTGGAATATTGTTGTTGAATCGTTTATGCTAAAGCGACAAAACTCAAACAAATTATGTTGCAGCAAAGAGCTAAAATGCAGTGGATGAAAGACGGAGACCAATGTTCCAGGGTTTTCTTTCGTAAGATTGCTCAGAGACAAGTAATGAGGAGAATCTTGCAGATCAATGATGAGAATGGTACCACATACACGGATCAAGGGGAGGTCGCCCATGAGTTTGTCTCATACTATCAAAACCTTTTAGGAGGTACCAGACGACGGTTGACAGTGGATATTCGATACCTTAGACCAGGGGCGAGGCATTGTATTACTGATGAGGAAGCTATCCACTTACTCCTACCATTATCGCCGAATGATGTGAAGTAAGCAGTGTTTGATATCGCTGAAGACAAGGCGCCGGGACCTGATGGTTACTCGTTAGGGTTTTTTAAGGCGGCTTGGCCTGTGGTGGGGGAAGAAGTAACGAGGGCGGTTCTGGATTTCTTTTCTACTGGAAAACTATTGAAACATATCAACTCCACAATTTTGGCTCTAATACCAAAGGTACACACTCCTATGTCGGTTAATGATTTTAGACCGATTTCATGCTGCAATGTTTTATACAAGATCATTGCGAAACTACTTGTTCAGAGACTTAGTGTTTTGCTAGACAAGATTATTAGCCCCTGTCAGACAGCTTTTACTCTGGAAAGAAGCATTGGGGACAACATTATGTTAGCCCAGGAGCTATTCTCGGGCTATAACCAGATGCGCGCTTAAAGTGGATATCAGGAAGGCCTATGATACGATGGAGTGGGACTTCTTGTTAGCAGTTTTGCAGTTGTTCGGATTCCCACCTAAGTTCACAAGGTGGATCGAGGAGTGTGTTTCCACGACATCATTCTTGATTGGTCTCAATGGAAAACTTCATGGGTTCTTTTTTTTGGGTAAAGGTAAGTAACCTCATGGGTTCTTTATTGGAGCGAGAGGCTTACGACAGGGAGACCCACTATCGCCTTATCTGCTTGTCCTTGTTATGGAAGCTTTACATTTGGGATTCCTGCAACGAATTGAGCAGGACATGTAATTCACCTATCATTTGAAGTGTGAGAGTTCCAAGGTTTTCCAAATGGGATTTGCAGACGACCTACTTCTTTTCTGCCGAGCTGACTTTGACTCCATCAGAGTCTTCAAGGAGGGATTGGACTGGTTTGCGGAGGTGTCGGGCCTTAGGCTGAATGTTCAAAAAAGCCACTTAATCATATCCCGTTCGGCTCAAGAATTGAAAGATCAGATGTTGGAGATTTTGGGCTTCCAAGAGGGGCATCTACCGATGAGGTATCTGGGTCTCCCCTTAATCTCTTCTAGACTGTCTATCTCTGACTGTGAGCCTCTTATTTCAAAAATCGATGCACGCATTACTGGATGGGAAGGGATTCCGTTATCATATGCTGGGCAGGTACAAATCATCAAATCTGTACTTTCGGCATTGAGTTTATACTGGGCATCTGCATTCATACTACCTAAGAAAGTTATCAATGAAATTGAGAAGAGGTTGAGGAATTTCCTATGGAAGGGTATGACGTCTAGCGGCTACGCCAAGGTAGCTGGAAAGATGTGTGTCGACCGGCAGATAAGGGGGAACTTGGGTTCAAGGACATCTCTACCTTGAATCGCGCATTAATAAGCAAGAAATTATGTGATGTTATCCGGTGTGACAGGACATCCATCTGGGTTCAATGGCTTTACCAAG